>NW_003852468.1:465612-472813 GCF_000181295.1 Otolemur garnettii | reverse complement strand
AAAAAAAAAAAAAAAAAAGAAAAGTCAAGATAAGTGAATCATAAGCTCTAAAGATAATTGCAAATTGGAAGCAATTCACCCTGTCCTAGGGGTGAAAAATCTAGATAAATTTTGATTTATACTTGTAAAGACATAATTCTACAATTTAGAAATTAAGAAAACAAGTCCTGCTATGGTTTGCCTACTAGTATTGAATAGTTATGTTTTCACATTCTTGTCCACTTATGAACATAGGGTAAGGTCATATCCCTGACAGTAGGAAGTGAGTCTTCCTATGAACATAATGGATATTTCAAATGTCAAATCATGAAAAGGGAAAGATTCTAAAACAAGAAAAAAGAACTTGGAAGCTGGGCTTTTAACAGAAGAAGAGGACATTTTTTTCTCTGTCTAAGACTTATTCTCTTGATCCTGAAATCCAAAGAGTTCTAATGTGCTCACTGGTGCTTCTAAAAAAATAAGGAAAATAACCAAGGCACTAAGTTAGGGAGCTAATGAGTTAATACATATCAAGGTCTTAAAACAGTGTAGAGGGACACAGTAAGCACTTGATAAATATTAGCAACTATCACCATCGTAATTCTTATTCTATATGATGTAACTGCTGTCATTTAGCATAGCCTTAAATGATGGACCTTAGACTCAGCTGGGACACACAGACTTAAGAGAAGTGTTTATGGACTTTGTCTAAAAGGGTAGAGGAGAAAGATCCCCCTTCTCCCTTAGTGGCCACTGTTGGTCATGGAAATTAGTAATAACTCAAAAGGAAAAAGGAAGCAGGAGTGAGGACAAGGAACTAAAAACTCATGGCTCTTAGTTTCCGCCATCCCTCCCCACGTAGAGAGGGGTGCCTTCCCGTGCCAACTCTGTACAAACAGGATGTTTACTTTACCTGCAAAGGAAGACTACCTCAAGCTGGCATCCTACTTCTCTGGAACATATTACATTTGAGAAATTTATTATTTCAGATTCTACAGAGTATCTATAGAATATTGAGAATAAAAATTTAAGGCAAAAACTCTACCACAAGCCAAATTTCATTCATGAGTAAAGGCAAAAATCTCAAAATAGCTGCAAACCTTTCTTTAAAGAAAAATTGGACTGAAAATTGTGGCTCATACCTGCAATCCCTAATGCTTTGTGGGGCTGAGATGAGAGTCACTTGAGGCCAGGAGCTTGAGACCAGCCTGGGCAACAAAGCAAGACCCTCATCTCTACAAAAATTATTTCAAAATTAGCTGGGCATGGTGGCATTTACCTGTATTCCCAGATACTCATGATGCCAAGGCAGGAGCCCAGGACTTCCAGGCTGCAGTAAGCTATGGTCACACCATTGCACTCTATCTGAGTGACAAAAAAAAACTGTGTCTCTAACAATAAATAAATAAATATAAATTTCATGACCCATTCAAGCCAAAAGAGAATTTTTTTAAAGAATTCAGTATAGAAGAGGTTAATTTTGAATAGTGAAGAAAGTTAAGCATAAAATGAATTAAATGTAGCTGTTGTAAGTATAGTTACAAAACATACAAGTTCAGACAATTAAGTTCTGAACTCGTGCTAGAAAAGACACTATGTACCTCATTGCTGAATATCATTATGGTCACCTTCAAAGTACTCTTGTTGGCCATCTGGTAATTTTCATAATACAATTGTTACAAGTGATTCTTAACACATAATTTTTTTATTTTTTTTATTGTTTGGGATTCATTGGGGGGACAAAGAATTAGGTTACACTGATTGCATTTGTTAGGTAGAGTCCCTCCTATAGTTGTGTCCTGCCCCCAAGAGGTGTGCCATACACAATAACCCCCCATCGTGCCCCCCTCCCCCCTCCCAGCTTCCTTATTCTCCACCACCCACCTTGAATGAGATGATCTACTACTTTCATATTAGAATTGAGTACATTGGATTATCTGGATTCTTGCTTCTCCATTCTTGTGATGCTTTACTACACATAATTTTTTTAAGTAAGATTTAAAATTCCAGATTATACCAGCATAAACTTGGGAAGTATATAGGGTAGACAGAGTATGGGAGAAAGATAAATATAGAAAGTAGAATTACCCTGATATTCTTAACTTAAAAAAGATACTGCTATTGTCTATTATAGTAATTAGAAAAATATAGGATTGTATGCATCATTTTAAAACAAAATGCATGCCTTCCAAATTACTATGGGGAAAATTAAAGAACAAGGAACATATCATCTATATAGCAAAAAAAAAAAATTTAAGGAAAAATAAATTATAAAAAAAGACACAAAATTAGATAGCAGAATCATTAAACTAAACCAAAATATTTATTTTCATCACCATAAAATACATGGAAAAAGACATTTTATGAAGCACTTTGTACTGAAAAATATGGCATTGGATTATTTGAAACCCTCAGAAATAAAAGAAGATATGGACACAAAATAGTGTTAGTAAAAGACTTTACTATGACTCCTTCAGTCCTTGACAAATTGATAAGACAAAAATATTGAGGACCTGAATATAATTTACAAGTCTGATTTAATGGATATATAATGGATTGTTAAATAAAACATTTCCTGGCTCAGCACCTATAGCTCAACCGGCTAAGGCGCCAGCCACGTACACCTAAGGTGGCGGGTTCAAATCCCCAGCCCGGACCCACCAAACAACAATGATGGCTGCAACCAAAAAATAGCCGGGCGTTGTGGCGGGCGCCTGTGGTCCCAGCTACTTGGGAGGTGGAGGCAGGAGACTCGCTTGAGCCCAGGAGTTGGAGGTTGCTGTGAGCTGTAATGCCACGGCACTCTACCCAGGGGGATAGCTTGAGGCTCTGTCTCAAAAAAAATAAAAAATAAAAAAATAAAACATTTCCTATATCTTGGAATTTCAGTCTAAGCTACAAAACTGAGGACAATGAATGCTCAGTCTCTACACATTCTGAAGAGTGGTACAGAGCACTGTCTAGAATTGCTTATAAAAAATTAGCTGAAGGGCGGTGCTTGTGGCTCAAAGGAGTAGGGTGCCAGCCCCATATGCCAGAAGTGGCAGGTTCAAACCCAGCCCCAGCCAAAAACTGCAAAAAAAAAAAAAGAATAGCTGAAAAATGGTCTTGCAACTCCTAGTTCACCATTCACCTCCAGATTATTTAAGAGATAGATGAGGTTTAAGTGAGATAGGGAGACTAGGAGAAAGTTGGGTGATATTTCTTCCCCCCGCCCCTATTCCTCTTCAAGTGAGGGGCTCAGGGAAAACCTCTGAGATTGTCTGGGAAGCATTTTCTAGGAGGGAAACCTGGCCTCTTCGTTGTCACAGCTGCCTACTAGTCTGCAGAAGTTCACAGGAACATCTTGGGCTGCCACAGAAGCCAAGCTTGGAGGAGCTTGTTATGTGTCCCTAGAATTTGCTGGGACATGGACACAGTGTCCCTTGCCCAGGGAAAATTGAAGGCTTGAATTAGTGTTTCTTGTGGATCAAATTCTTTATCATATTATTTTCTTACAGCAAACAACAACAACAACAACAAAAAAGAATCCAGGAACTAAATTGCTTAAATAAATCATGGCATAAGGAATATTATTGAGTCAATGAAAATGTTGTAAAGTTGTTGGCATAAGAAAACGTTAATATTTCTCAGTGAAAAGTATATAACAAAACATTATGCTTGTTGTCTTAGGTTGAGCTACTATAACAAAATACTTCATATTGAGTGGCTTAAACAACATTTATTTCTCACAGTTCTAGAATCTGGAAGTCCAAGATCAGGGTGCCAGCATGGCCACTTACAATAAAGGCCCTCCTCCCAGTTCACAGACAGCAGCCTTCTCACTAGATGGCAGACAGCTCGCTGGTCCCTTCATCTCTTTATGAGGGTACTAATCCCATAATGGAGGTGTTACCTTTATGACCTCATCTAAACCTATTCTCTCCCAAAGGCCCCACCTTTGGGAGCCAATAACAGTAACAGAATAGAGTAACAGTAAATGCTGTTACTATGGGGATTAGGGTGGGGCAAGGCACAAACATTCAGTCCATTGCCCTCATTGTGATCCAATTTGGGGAAAATGAAAAAGTATATGTGTGATTGTGGGTGTGGATCAGGGTAACCAAGAATAAGAATGGATATGTCAAACTCTGGAAATATGCCAGTATTATACTCCTTTGCGTTTATCTTACCAAAGTCATGGTGGTAAATCATAGCCCAGTAAGACAGGTGAAGACGTCTCTAAAATGAGCCAAGTCCAAACCACCACCACAATCCCTCAAAGTTAGTCTTCCTGAGAAGAGTTCATTCTGGAGCAGGAAGCTGTAGAAGGCAAGGAAGGCTCTTTGCTCTGCCTGGGCCCAGATAACAAGGACTGAGAGTTCAGAACAGTTCTTATCTATGCACAGAACATGCATATCTTTGACTTTTATTTGTGAATTTCAAGTAATATATTTAACTTTAAATTTCATCTGTAGTAAGTTCTTCCCTTTCATTCACAAATTACATCAAATTCTGCATGATAAGTATAGTAACAGGGAATCCCCATGTTAGTTTTAACATTAAATGGGAAAAAATTTTAATGTTATTTATATGTTTGGAATAATGCCTCTGAGTCTTTCAAAATGTGGGAAATACATAGTTATCAGTCTCTTCAGTCCAAATGGAGATAATGAAGGAAAACTGTGAACATAAACTCATAATAGTAATAATGGATAAAATTATTAAATACTTATAAAGTACTTATTAGTTGAAAGCTTTATGTATATTACTTATTAATCTTTATAATAAACTTATGAGGTGAGGTGCTATTACCGTACTTTCCCTGTTTTCTAGATAAGGGAACTGAGGTACAGAGCTAAACTTGCCTAAGGGCATAGAACTATTTAAAGCTTCTTTATTCCTCAGGAACACAGCCTCAAGAACTACCAAGTGCTTGATTGATTCAGAGTTAACTCTAACTCCTATGAATCAATCAATGGCCTGAACAGGGCATTCTTAATGCAAAGCAGGGCAGCACCAAAATCAACACATCCAAAATGAGACTATATAAAAGAAAAGAACCAAAATGCACTACCAAGGTGCAAGAGTGGGAAACCAATGGGAAAAGAGGTCCAACATAGGCTCAGGAAGATGAAGGGGAACTCCTGAGCCAAGGCACAAGTGGTTGGTGCAGACTTTTAGACCTGGAAGGGGAGGTATAGGGGAGGGTTAAGGAAGGTAGCTATCACCACTCTGGCCTTCTGATCCCTTTTCTTTTGAGATGGGAAACAGAGTCTCATAACTAGTCCTCCACCTCCATCAGTGTGTATAATAATCTCTGGGGAAGCTGTTAAAAACCTGGCCAAAGCAGAGGAGGTCAGTGTGACAAATAAAGATTTTCACACTCAGCTAACTGCTAGGGCAATAACCCATGAGGGTTGGAGAGGCAAGCACTTAAGACGCACAGGGAGAATGTCACCCCATCTGAAATCTCACTTGGCCTTATTATTGTTTCAATAAATCACTTACAATATACCATTAGCCAATTTTTCATGATTATTTAGTAGTCAAGGAAACTATGTCCCCACAAGTGACCTAGGGGTGGTTTTGAGTAAGACCTAAGGGCAATAAAATATACAGGGGCGTGGAGAAAGCGTCTGGGTTAGAATATATATAGTAAAAGAGTGGAGATGTTACCTTTTAATTTATACTGTTAATCTATTCCATCCAGCCCAAGTGGCTGCTTTCTAATCTAATCTTTTAACTTGTTCAAACCCAGTTAAGCGTTTTTTGGTTTGTTTGTTTGTTTTGTTTTGTTTTTTAGAGACAGAGTCTCCCTTTATCGCCCTCAGTAGAGTACTGTGAAGTCACAGCTCACAGCAACCTCCAACTCCTGGGCTTAGGCGATTCTTTGTCTCAGCCTCCCAAGTAGTTGGGACTACAGGTGCCTGCCACAACGCCTGGCTATTTTTTGTTGCAGTTTGGCTTGTGCCAGGTTTGAACCCGCCACCTTCGGTATATGGGGCCGGCTCCCTACCCACGGAACCACAGGCGCCGCCCCAAGTTAAGCGTTTTATTCTTGCAGCTGCATTCAGCTTTCCAGGCTCTTGAGGTTTGAACTCCTTACAAACACTTTATGACTTTCTTTTATAATTTTTCTAGCCTGTCCCCACAGGAGTAGAGAATATTGTGGTGGTTACAAGGTTGGTGATGGGGAGATGTTTGTCAAAGGATACAAAACTTCAGTTAGAAGAATGAAGTTCAAGAAACCTATTGCACAGCCTGCTGACTAGTCAGTAACAATGTATTGCATTTTTGAAAATTGCTGAGAGTAGATGTTAAGTGCTGTCACCACAAAAAATGATAAGTATCTGAAGTAATGCATATGCTTACTAGCTTGATTTAGCCATTCCACAATGCATATACATTTCAAAACATGATGTTGTACACAGTAAATATTTGTCAATTTAAAAATTTTAATTAAAGAAAAGTTCAGTGAAAATTCCTCCTGGGGGCCATCTTCAGAAATTTCAAGACCACTGGTTTACATTAGGGCTTATGAGTCTATGTTTTAAACAAACTTTTCAAAACATTAGAGAACCATACTTTGAGAAAACTGCACTATATACTTAGTAGGCATCAAGTATAGATACTATCCATGGGACCACTGGGAATTAAGCTCTCTCTCTCGCTCTGAATACGTGGGGTTTCCTGTCCAGCTTATCCTGGTAACTTTCTGGGGTAAGCAGTGGAGTTTAGGTGAATCTGGCACAGTGAGGAAAGCTACAAGACAGGAGAGCTATACATGGAGGGAGACACCTGGAGTAGGATGCCATGGAATTGGCGATGCCATATGTCTCAAAAAAACCCAAACTTAGAACTGCATGTGAACTTACAACCATATCACAATAAACATGAAGTTTTAAAAAAAATCCCTAACAGAGATCATCCAGCCACTGGCATGGACAGGTGCTACCTATATGCATAGAGAAAAGGTACAAGGGTGTTTCCTAGGGATCTGGTGTTAGTGTCAACTCCCAGACCCACCAGTTCTTTGCATTAATTTGGAGGGAGGGGATAATATTGTTAACTGTCAGGATGTAGATGGTGCTGGGAGGTGTGTCACTAGACTGTTAATAGCAGTTCTATCTGAATGGCTGCTAATCTCTGCATGAGATTAAATATGTCCAGTAGCTTTGAGTGTGACATATTTTGATTTTTTTTTAATTTTTTTTTTTTTTTTTTTTTTTTTTTTTTTTTT
>NW_003852468.1:446998-465592 GCF_000181295.1 Otolemur garnettii | reverse complement strand
TTTTTTTGTAGACACAGAGTCTCACTTTATCGCCCTCTGTAGAGTGCCATGGCATCACACAGCTCATAGCAACCTCCAATTCCTGGGCTTAGGCAATTCTCTTGCCTCAGCCTTCCAAGTAGCTGGGACCACAGGTGCCCTCCACAACGCCCGGCTATTTTTTGTTGTAGTTTGGCCAGGGCCGGATTTGTGGATTTGAACCCGCCACCCTCGGTATATGGGGCTGGCACCCTACTCACTGAGCCACAGGCGCAGCCCAAAGTGTGACATATTTTGAAAAGCACCCTTGGAAAAAAGGGATACAAAAATTGAGGACTCAGTGGGAGCTTGACAGTCCGTGAAAGCAGAGCAGAAGACCTCGCTATTGTAAGAGGATAGCAGCAACTAGAAAGGCTTGAGGGAATAGTATCAGGGGTAAGGGTGGGAGGATAAGCCATTTTGGCAGCAGAGGCACCACCACTAGGAGAAACCTGTTTGGGTAGCAGAGTTGATTAAATATTAAATCCAGTGTAAAGGGTTTCTAGACATATTCTGCAATCACAATAAAGCCCCTGTGTTCCTCAGGCCTGCCCTTGACCCAGACACAAATCTTACTGAAGGGGAAATCCTGAATGATGTCACTTACAGGTTTGCACAGGCCTTGGGCCAGCAGGGATTGCATACCTTTCTCTGCCATGCCAGGTTCACTGAGACCCTGATCCTCGCTGTGCACCCCAGTAAGTCACCAAGGCAAACCTGTTTGCCTTCATAGGCTCTCCCAGCATTCTGCACTATCATACAACCTTGAACTTCAGTCAAGTACTGCTGTGTGGGCATCTCCTTGTTTCCCTGATATATCCAGTTAGGGACACAAAGTTCTCTATTTAAGATGCCCCCATAATGGGGCTGCCTCCACAGCTCTGATAGGTAGTTCTGGCTGCTTGGTATGGCAGAGTTCAATTCAAAAAAGAAAGACACATTCCACTTGTGTATAATGTGTGTAATGAATTTGTGAGTCTCCATTATTCAGACTATAGTAGTCTGAACACTCAGACCCTCGATTCCAAGGCC
The DNA here is from genome assembly GCF_000181295.1 of Otolemur garnettii. NCBI lineage: Eukaryota > Metazoa > Chordata > Mammalia > Primates > Galagidae > Otolemur > Otolemur garnettii. The sequence continues at coordinate 464,542 of NW_003852468.1, read as the reverse complement.
TCTCCAGGACTGTCCTCCTGGATCTTGAGGACAGCCTTCTACACAAAAAGTGATTGTCCTGCGCTAGAGCCAGTTTCCAGGACTATGAGACTATAGGGACTACAAGGACTAGCTAGGCCCTGGTGGGAAAGAATAAGCCCTATGCCACTGCATTAAGCCTTCATAAAATGAGTATTGAATGAATGAGGTAGTGATTCAGTCTATATTTGAGCTACAGCAATATGGTGGGAAGGGGAGGAGGGAGCTACTTCCTAAAATATTCCATTTAGATTCTTAAAGAACTGTTCCTTGTTTTGAATTAAAACTTATTTTCATTTAACTTCCATTCTTTTCACACACAAATAACTCTCAGGGCCACATCAGTTCCCCGTCTTCCATGTGAACACAGCTCATATTTCTAAGTCTTCTTGCTTGGGTTCCATCTAGTGATCCGTATCTGCTGCCTAACCTTTGAGCTGCTCTAGTATGTCCACGTGTCTCTCAAAAGTCTGGTACAAAGAGCAGCACTGCACGTGTGGTGCAGTTCACATCCAGTACAATATGATGTTCATGCCCTTGCTCATAGTGTGATCTTCGTATTATCACGTCAGAAATTTATTTGGTTAGCTGTGTTTGTTAAAATCTCATCTTCCTTTCCACTCTTCCCTCACCTGAGACTGTTTGCAGAGTCAAGTAATAGTTGTAACATTTAGAACATAATGCCTGATGTGTGGCTTAACTCATATTAATAATCATTATTATTAACTTCATCTTATTAACTACGATCACTACAAAATAGAATTACCACTTAAAATAAGATGTGAGCTCTCAGATCCTTCCTCCTTGCAGCCGCTAGGAATTTTCAGAGGAAGTTGTACCCCTTACTAAGCCCCGCCCCCGGGGCCTCAGGGGCCGGGCGCCCCGCCCACTCCAAGCCCGAGGCGGGAGTGCTGAATGGAGCCGCTGATTGGCTGGCCCAGGCGCAGCTTGATGGCGTCGAGCGGGCGAGCGGCGGTCCCGGCGGCTGCACCTGGGCGAAGGCAGCCCGTGTGAAGGGGCTGGTGGCCCGAGCGTGCAGTAGGCTCGGTGGGCCCTCCTTACGCTTCGCCATGAGTTTTCTTATCGACTCCAGCATTATGATTATCTCCCAGGTGAGTCACCGCCTCCCTTTCCCGAGTGAGCTTCCTGGGGCCCCAGCGATCCCGAGAGGGCGAGGAACTGGTGGGATTTGCTGCATGCGAACTCTTCCCCCTGGTTGTCAGGAAGCTGGCCTGCGGCTGTCCGCGCCCCCACCCGGCATCCGTCCTCAGACTTTCTGGTCCACTTTTGAAAGGGGTCAGCTGGCCTCCAAGCTAAGAGCCGGCGCCGCGAGGACGGAGTGGTCTTCATAGGTCCCCAATGCTTCCGACTGCGCGGCTGACCTGGACACTGGGCAAGAGCGTGGTTCCGGGGTTGGTCCGCGGTGCACCAATCAGGGCTGGTTACTTCGGTCAAGCATTGTCAAATCCTGAATCCGGTGTGGAGATGTTTACTGCCCCAAAGCATTCGGTGACACTTATACTTCAAAGTATAAGGTTTCATTTGTGCACTTTCACCTAATCATTTGTCCTCTGCTTGCTACCTGCCCTTTTGGGATCTTTTTCTGACCTTAGTTTATTCTTGATTGGCCACCTTTATGCATTGGTACAATCAACAAACATTTATCGACCATTATATAAAGCTGTAAGGGTACAAAAATATATAAATAAAGACATTGTCCCATCCCTCCAGAAGCTTCCTCTAATGAGCCTCTTGGCTTTTAGCCTGTCATTCGTTACTCTGTCTTTTTCTCCCTTGCATTTATCATATCACTGATATCATTATGTATTTTTTATGAATTTATTTTGAGATCCTGTCTTGTTCATAGCTGTATCCCTACCTGCAAGTGCAAGCATTCTATAAATTATTGTTAGCCAACAGTTAATATTTGTCTTCTCTCATCTTTCCACCAATTTAAAGGGTTTGTTGTTGTTGTTGTTTGTTTTGGTTTTTGTCCTTTCTTTCAAATGACAAATGACAGAAACAACTCCCTTTAGGGGCTTAAGGTAAACTAAATTATTGTTCTTTGATTCGGTTTTCGTATTACTCCGTCCTAATGCTTCTGTCTTCAGAGTATTATCCTTGTCTTTTGAAAAACTTTTATAATAACATTTAAGAAAATATGAAACAAGAAAATGCCATCCATAATTCTACCACTCTGATACAGTAACTTTTTTCATTTTTGAAATTTACCAACTTTTATGTTTTTCATAATTATTGTGTTTATTTGCTGCATAGTATTCAAATCAATATATAAAAATCTATAGATATGCTTAATACTTAAGGCTTCCTATTCCCTTGGTGACAATTCAGAGTTATTTTTAGCCCTGGTATCAAGTCAAGAATAATAGCATAATTAAGTAGCATTCTTTCACTCAGAGTAAAGATAAGAATGTCAGTGAAAAATTAAATTGACATTGCATTGCATCTCTAAGATTTTTAACATCATTACAATTGATATAATATTGAACTAAGAAAGTGGTTTTCTAATCTTCTATGCCTACCAGTTATATACCTTAACTTTCACTCATGCATTCACATGCAATATTAAATTTAATTGTTAAACCTACTCTTTACAAATGGGAAAGTAAGACTTAATCCTTTTCGTGGAATGTTCTCTGTTCAGATATTTATGTTGCTACTTTATCATTACTTAGGTGCTAATAAAAAAGTCACTTCAGGAAAGCTTTACCTGACCCCCAAAGCCCAGCCATAGTATCCTTCCATTCTGGCTGTCTTCTTTCTCATTTCCCCATTTTATTTTATTCTAAGTATTTATCACTAACACGTACTTATATGTTTATATATGTTTATTATCTGTAGACTCCGTGAAGTCCAAGATATTATCTTTCTTACTCTCTCCTGCATTCTTCAGCATCCAGACCAGTTGCTGGTATAAGGAGAGGCCTACTAAATACTTACCTAATAAAAAGCACCTCTCTGGAGAGGTATGGTTACCTTGGAAGCGACACCTTCTCCTTGCCCTTATTTCTCCTATTACATAAGCAGAAAGGTTTATTTGTAATGATGTCTTAAGTTAGAGGTACCCATATTAAAGCTTGCTCACCATGCCACAGGATGAAGTTCATACTCCTTGATATGGCTCATAGGATCTTTTACATTCTTATCTCTTTAGCCTTGGCTTTCACCATTTCCTCACTTCACTTTAGATTCTACAATTTAGACTTCCTAAATTTCATTTCCTTCCTTAAGCTGTTCATGCTAGATTTCCACATAGTTTGTTCTCTCCTTCTAGACATTTTCCCCACATCCCTCCCCTTCTTTCTTCTGGCTAATTCCTATTCAGCCTTCAGATCTCAACTTGAACATCAAAGAAGCCCACCCCAGGCTGGACTAGATGACACTATACATGCTGCCATAATACCCTTCACACGCTGCCTTATAGCAACATTACCACATTGTTTTGTAATGACTTGTCTATCACTTCCTTAGATTATAAACTGGAGAGCAGCACCCATGTCCTGTTATTTACCATTCTGTGCCTAGAACGTAACCCATACTAGATACAAGTGAACATTTGTTAAATGAGTAAAAGGGTGAATAAATGATCCAAGAAAGATGTCTTTTCCAGTTATTTCTTTAATAGCTATCCTGCTGATGGCCATTTTTTTTTAAACTATAACTAATTTTCAACCTACAGGTCATTTTTATAAAAGCAACTTTTGTTTAACTCGTGTTTTTAGCCCTCTGTGCAGTTATAAAACTTATCAGTTCCAGAGTACACTTTAAGTCTCAAGGTCAAGGCTCTACTCTGCACAATTCTAAAAGTATTATATTTTTTGAATAAGAAGCTTTATACCTTTCATTTTATTTGGAAAGCTATTTGAAATTGCTTTTTTCTCAGTGTAAACTAATTCTTTGTACCCTCAGTGAATACCAAACAATAAAAAACACACACAGCACAATGATGACCAAAAAAAAAAAAAGAAAGAAAAAGAAATTGCTCTTTTCTTCTGTATCCTTTTTGGATCTCTAAAATCTTTCCAGAATTCATATTTATCTTGGGGGTAATAGATTTTCTAGCTACGTGTGTGTGTGTGTGTGTGTGTGTGTTTAGTTTAAAAGTCTTTTCAAGCTTTGTCGATGTGAAAGGAGCCTACAATATAGTATTAAATACATATGTCCATTTCTCTTTTCTTCTATTCCCTGTCTAGTCATATAAACTTAGAATATTTGCTTGTTTTCTTTTCCTTGTCTAAAGTTATATTTCACTGTGATCTTGGTGATTTTTTTTTTAATCTTCCTTCTCCACCATACACACCAGTCTCAGTCCTCATTGCTCAACTTCTCCACTTTCAGTTGTGCTTCACAAGTCATATAAATATGGCCTCTATACTCTGCATTTAAATTTGTCTCCGCTTAAGTGTCTCCTGGATGGTCCAGGGGTACTTTCTCATAATCTGTTTGCTCCTTTCCTTTTCTACTTGATCTGGATTCATAATTCCAACTTACTTTCTCATACCCTGTTGTTCTTTAACCTTCACATAAAAGTCTACACTTAGATCAGACTTGTCTACTACTAATATAGGGGGCTGAAAGCTGCTGGAGAAAATTACACAGCTTGGCTGTGGTGGCTCATACCTGTAACCCCAGCACTTCGAGAGGTTGAGGCAGGAGGATTGCTTGGGGGCAGGAGTTTGAAACTAGCCTGAGCAACATAGTGAGATCTTGTCTCTATAAAAAAAAAAAAAATGTTTTAAGTTTAGGAAAAGGAAAATCACATAGCTGTGTAGTTCACCAATGTCCTAGGCTCTTTGAACCATTGTTTCATTGTCAGCTATTTGTTCCATTCTCCTCATAATTTCTCTGAGTCTCACTCACTTTCCTCAAAGCTGCCTTTTCTGTGCATGCCTCTCTTATTCTTAACAGATGACCTTGCCTCCTATTTAATCAACAAAAGTGAGACCAAATGGCATGATCTCTTTCTGCTTCTTACATTTTAATCTAAAAGGTTATCTGTATCCACAACTATTCTCACCTCCTTTTCTCCCACATTGGAAAATAGGGTTCTCCCATGGCTCCACGCCTGTAGCTCAAGCAGCTAGGGTGCCAACCGCATACAACAGAGCTGGCAGGTTCGAATCCAGCCTGGGCCTGCCAAACAATGGCAACTACAACCAAAAAATAGCCAGGCATTGTGGTGGGTGCCTGTAGTCCCAGCTACTTGGGAGGCTGAGGCAAGAGAATCACTTGAGCCCAAGAGTTTGAGGTTGTTGTGAGCTATGAGGCTATGGCACTCTACCGAGGGCGACATAGTAAGACTCTGTCTCACACACAAAAGAAAATAGGGTTCTCCTACTTCTGTTTAAGACTATCCTCCCAACCTGTGCCTTTGATTTTGAAGTACCTTATTTTGAAGTGGTTAGAAGCACAAGTTTTGGAGTCAGCAACATAGGATTCAGGTTGAATCCTCATTCTGATATGCACTATAAGTTGATTAACCTCTCTAGACCTCAGCTTTCTCTGTGAAAATAGGACAGTCAGACCTACTTTTTTGGGTTTTGGGTTTTTGTTTTTTGTTTTTTTTTTTTTTGAGACAGAGCCTCAAGCTATCCCCCTGGGTAGAGTGCTGTGCCATCATAGCTCACAGCAACCTCTAACTCCTGGGCTCAAGCGAGTGTCCTGCCTTAGCCTCCCAAGCAGCTGGAACCACAGGCACCCGCCACAACGCCCAGCTATTTTTTGGTTGCAGCCATCATTGCTGTTTTGGCAGGCCCAGGCTGGATTCAAACCCTCCACCTTAGATGTATGTGACTGGCGCCTTAGCCACTTGAGCTACAGGCACCAAGCCAAACTTTTTATTGGGTTTTTATGATATTATGAGATTATAATGCTAAATACTACTTAGAGTACCTGGAATATAGTAAATGATCAATAAAAGTTGCCTAAGAGTAATAATAAATTAATAATAACATTATTAACTCATCCTCTAGTATTCTCAGTTCTTTTTTTTTAATCTCCTTATTCCACAACTTTCTTCCCTTTGACCTATAAATTTTCACTTTATCCCCATTCTTTAAGCAGTTATCTAATGTTTTCTCTCTTTCTCGTTCTTGGCTCTCCCTAGTGTAATTTGCATTTATTATTTCCACCGCTTTACCTCCCATTCACTCCCACTAGAGTCTAGTACCTGCCTCTACCTCACTACTCAAAACTGTTTTCCTTAAGGTCATCCTTGACCTGCACATACTAAATCCTTTGAATGTTTTTCTGTCAGAGTGTTATATCCCTCTTCACCTTGTTTAATCCTCCTTTAGACCTTCTTCTCATGGTTTCAGGACCCTCTACTCTTGGTTTCTTTATATTTCTGACTGTTTCTTCCTTATGTCCTTCCTGGTCTCATCTTCCTATTCCTCCCATCTAGTTTTCTTGGCACATTGCTCTCCTCACTCTACATGCTATCCTTTGGTGATTTCATTTATTTTGGTGGTTTCAAGACTGAAGTATATCTCAGTCCTGCCTTTATAATCTGTTTTTCATTCAAATGCTTGCTGGATATCTTGACCCATCTTGCTAGGTGGCCCTCAGGCTTTAGCATATTTAAAAATGAACTCTTGGGACTTGGCACCCATAGCTTAGTGGTTAGGGCGCTGGCCACACACATAATGGCAGGCGTGTTTGAACCCAGCCCAGGCCTGCTAAACAACAATGGCATCTGCAACAACAAAAAAAACAGCCAGGCATTGTGGTGAGCACCTGCAGTCCCAGCTACTTGGGAGGCTAAAGCAAGAGAATTGCTTAAGCCCAAGAGTTTGAGGTTGCCATGAGCTGTGATGCTATGGCCCTCTACTGACTCTGTCTCAAAAAAAAAAAAAAAAAAAAAATGAACTCTTGGGAGGCTGAGGAAGAAGAATCACTTGATCTCCAGAGTTTGAGACCAGCCTCAGCAAAAGTGAGACCTAGTCTCTTCTAAAAATAGAAAAATTAGCTGGGTATTGTGGCAGGTGCCTATAATCACAGCTACTCGGGAGGCTGAGGCAGAAGGGCCACTTGAACCCAGGAGTTTGAGGTTGCAGTGAGCTATGATGACACCACTGCACTCTAGCCCAGATGACAGAGAGAGACTCTACCTCAAAAAATAAAATATAAAATAATATAAAATACTCATCTTCTTCCCCATCTCTCACCCCTTCTTGTTCCTTCAATATTCTTTACATAAATTGGGTAGCCTCACTCTTCATCCTTTATCCCAGCCTACTCATCTTTGACCCTGATTTTACCTTCTAAATAATTCTCATATCTGTTGCCTTCTCTTCTGTCACCAGTGTTTTGATTCAGATCTTTATGCTAGCTCATCTGGACTCCTACAATAAACTCTTACAGTGTTCCTCTTCCTACAGTGTTGTTGCCTTCGAGCCACACACTGAGTCTCCCACATAGCCACATACTGCAATCTAAAACAAATAAGGCCATCTCATGTCCCTACTTCCTCCCCTCACCACCTACAGACTTGCTGACTGGTCCTCTGCCCCAGTCTAGCCTCATTTTTAGCCTCTTCCTTCTTTGGATTTTATCTTCCACCAGCACCAAATTGTGTGTTCCTAGCACTTGGCATGCTGTTTATTCTGTGTCTTCACTTATGCTCTCTGCTGTCCGGAAAGCCCTGTCCTCCCATCTCCATACCTCTGTCTTTTCCCTGCCTAAATCTTACTCATCCTTCAAGGGAGTAGTTTTTAATATTTTAAGTGGTGGTGGAAAAACTTGAGTATGTGATGAATACTTTGGAACCTCTTGAAAAATGTATGTTGTCCCCAAATTTACATACAGTATCAGGGGTTTTTTGTTGTTTTATTTGAGACAGAGTCTGAGTTCTTGTTGCCCTCCACAGAGTGCCGTGGAGTCACAGCTCACAGCAACCTCAAACTCTTGTGCTCAAGCGATCCTCTTGCCTCAGCTCCCCAAGTAGCTGGGACTACAGGCACTGGCCACAATGCCCGGCTATCCTTTAGAGATGGGGTCTCGCTCTTGCTCAGTCTGGTCTCGAACTCCTGAGCTCAAGCAATCCCCTCGCTGCAGCCTTCCAGAGTGCTAGGATTTCAGGCATGACCCACCGCACCTAGCCCTATGATATCAAGTATTAACCCCAAAACTTTGGTCTCTCTCTTTCATACTGTTTGAAAGTATCATGTACATATAACTATCATTGCACATCCATATAACATTACAATTATTCCTGTAGTATCTTCACCATTATATGGTGAGCTCCTCAAAAGTAGCAACTATTATATGCATCTTTGTATCCCCAGTACCGAGCACAGCAATTTTGAGGTTGAATGTTGCTGAAGAATAAACCATCTTCTACTGTAGACTATTCAGACCTTCAGCAAACATTTATGAAAAGTATGCTCTGTGCCAGGCATTGTGCTGGTTGCTAAGGACATAAAATTAACAAGACAAACAGTTCATGTCTCCAAAGAGCTTATAATCTAATGTCTTTAAAAAATATTTAAATCAGACATTGTGGCAAATGCTTTGATAAGACATAGTCAGGATAGAACAGAATTATAAGAAAAGAGTAATTTATCTTTTTTTTTTTTTTTTTTTTGGGCCGGGGCTGGGTTTGAACCCGCCACCTCCAGCATATGGGGCTGGTGCCCTACTCCTTTGAGCCACAGGCACCACCCAAGTAATTTATCTTTATTTGAGAGGGCAGAGAAAGCCTTTGAAAGGGAGTAAAATATGAGGTAAGACCTTTAGGATAACTGGGAGAGGGCTGGAGAGAAGTTCCTATCAAAGGACAATATCTACAGAGGTCTTGATATGAAAGAATGTGTGTCTAAAGAACGAAAGGAAGTTCCATGTGGCTGAAAATATGAGTTTGATGGGCAGGAGGAACATGGTTAAGAGTCTGGAGTAGTCTATGTAATACTGTACTCAAGAGTTTACCCTTGGCAGGGTGCACTGGCTCATGCCTGTAATCCTAGCACTTTGAAAGGCTGGGTTGGGAGGATCACTTGAGGCTAGCCAGGAGTTCAAGACCAGCCTGGGCAAGAGTGAGACTCTATGTCTATTAAAAAAAAGAAGAAGAAGAAGAAAAGGAAAAAATTGCTTTTTTTTCCTGTAGCTTAGGAAGCTGAGGCAAATAAGACTACTGGAGCCCAAGATTTTGAGGTTGCTGTGAGCTATGAGATATAATCACACCACCACCTGCGTGACAGAGCAAGACAGTAGCTCAAAACAAACAAACAAACAAAAAACATTTTACACTTACATTCCCAGTTAAAGTAGTCATAGAAGGGCATTAAAAGAAATTTATTTATTTAAAGTTCCCAGCCAGTATAAGAAGAAAAGAATTGGATCACAGTGTGTGTGTATGTGCATAGAAGTTTCTATTTACTAGTGAAAAACAAACCAGCTTTGTCAGCTGTCATGTGGCTACTGTCTCTGATGCCAGTTTGAAACAAAACTGACAAAAGAGGGATCTCTTGGCTTTACACTGAGATGGAAACTAGTTTGTATAGATCAACCAGAATGGTGGAGAAACTAAGAAAATTATCTGAAGGAAGCACATATAAAAAATATTAGGCTTTCTATTGCTCCCTATTTTTTCACTCAACGCTTTTCCTCTGAAGCTTTTTTTTATTTAATACTTATAAACAGGGATCATCTACAAGAAGCAAGTCTCACTGATTCCTTTTCTATGTACTGACTTCTCTGGTTCATAAAATGATTATCATAAGATTATGGGAAAACATAGACTCCCATTTTTTGTGTAACTTAAAACATGTCCTATGGCATTCAAAAATCTAAGAAGCATTTTAAAATCTATTTCTAATGTTATGAATGTTAATAAGTAGATCTTATAAGAGTGTATCTCATCTTTAATATCTAAAGTAAGTTAACTGTCTTATTAGCAGACTTTTTGTCATAAAATAGTCTCTATCAGGTACTTCTCAAAAGGAGATGTACATTGACATTATATCTTCTTTCTCCTCCAGATACTATTTTTTGGATTTGGGTGGCTTTTCTTCATGCGCCAGTTGTTTAAGGACTATGAGGTGAGAAGATATCCATTATGTTATGCTTACACTACATGAATTGAGGTTGTTTTAAGATGGGACAAGAAAAATGTGTCCATTAAAAACACAATCTTATTCACCCTCAAGCTACTAAACTTTTGCCAAGAAAGTACCATATAACTATTAAATTGGAGATATGGTTAGGCTTAGTTTATTTAAAAGAGGACAAAAAAGGCAAATTAGCCCAAAAACAAGGAGCAAGGAATGCCATGCCTTACGCATATCAGGATATGTACCAATAGCAGATAATTATTCTTTGGAAGAGAATTTAATTTATAATGTCTTGTAAATGTTCCCTTTCATTTGTCTGTCTAGCCCTGAATTATCAGTCTTACATTGTAAGTGAATACCAAAATTCCAAGCCTATTTTGGTTTGTATCTTAAATCCTTGAATTCAGAAAATCATCTTCCTAGGCCAGGAGCAATAGGTAACACCTGTAATCCTAGCACTCTGGGGGGCTGAGGTAGGAGGATGCCTTGAGCTCAGGAATTTAAGACCAGCTTCAGCAAGAACAAGACCCCATCTCTACTAAAAATAGAAAAAAATTAGCAAGATGTGGTGGTAAGTATCTGTACTCCTGGATAAAGCAGGCAGATCACTTGACCCCAAGAGTTTGAGGTTGCAGTGAGTTATGATGAAGCCACTGCAGTGTAGCTTTGATAATGGAACAAGACCTTGTCTCAAAAAAAGAAAGACAAAATCACCACCCTAGGCTGAACATTCCCTAATTAGTCCTCCTCATTTAGTAATAAGATCAGTGATATGGACTATTGTAAGTCATTCCAAGGATGTTCTTTTAAACCTCCCTAGAAAGTTTGGGTGGTTGCCTAAAAGGATTCTGGAGGTTCTGTTGTGTTCAATACTTTCAGGCCTCCCAGGAAAGGGTCTAAAACTGGTCCAGGATCTGCACAGAGTTAAAGAGCTCCTTTTAGCTTTAACCATTATGTAGAAACCTGTCCCTTTTTTGTCATTACGCATTAGAAATTTTAAATACTACTTCAGGCATTCATACATCATGAGGGTATGTTGGTACTAGTGACTCCAGAAGTGCTACCTATTTTGATCTATTTCTTTAGCTCCAGACAAGTTGCAGTTGCAGCCCTATTTCCAGTGACTTGAGAATTTCTTCAATAAGTTTTCTGATTTGTATCCAGAAGGAGATTATCAATTCAGTTTTCAAATAAGGAAATGACTTCTAGTCTCTATTTGGCTTCTAACAGGTGCGTCAGTATGTTGTACAGGTGATCTTCTCTGTGACTTTTGGGTTTTCTTGCACCATGTTTGAACTCATCATCTTTGAAATCTTAGGAGTATTGAATAGCAGGTGAGTAAGTGTTCTGAATAACTTTCCTCTTGAAGAATTCTGTGCAACTTCCTTTACATTGGAATTCTTCCCTGGATCTCATAGCTGAAAAATCCATCATATGGATAATTTAGTCTTAGTAACTGTAATGACCACAGCCGATATGGGTTCCAGTCACCTAATAACTAGTTCGACAAAAATTATGAAGTACCAGGGGGAAAAAAGTGTGTAACCATTAGCTCTGAAGAACTCATTGAGAGAGGCCATGGAGCTTAGGTCCCAGGCTTCACTGCGACAAGCTTTATTTTTCTCAGGCTGCTCTCTGACTGAATGCCAATAATGGGCCTTCGTATTGTTCTACTTACTAAAAAATCTCTACCTGAAAAGGTCAGAATTCCACGGAGCCATTTAAGAACCTCCCTGGAGACCAAACTCCTGTTTTTACTAATTTAGTTGACTTTTAGACAATTTAGTTATTGACTTTACAGACATGGTCAAGTTTGATTGAAGTTAAGAGTGTTTTTTAAAACATTTTTTAAAAGTAACTATTTACTCCTCTTCAAATAACAGACCCATTAGTTTGTTAGACAGTTTATCCAAAATGTTTCTTCCTTATTAAGCTGCAAGCTTGAGAATTTTTTAGGCCAGCATTTGTATGTGGAGTTATTAGCTATGCTGAGTAGACTTTGGCTGTACTTTTTTATCACCACCTGCGAGAATAAAGTAGCCTTGCACTCTGGTTAGAAATCAGTGTTGAGCTATGCTGTATAAGTTCATTATAGAACTCCGATGCTTGGATCTTATAGAGAAACTGTACTCTTCAAATCCTTTCTTGAAAATCAGAGTTGAAAAAAAACTTTTTAATTAAAGAAAACTTATAAGAGAGGTAGTTAATCATAAAATGTGTGAAATTTTAAAAAGAATCACTAGATAAATGTGATCTTGATAGATCAATTAATAACGTCATGTGGTAAAACAGGAATATCATCTGGACTCATATCTTTAAACTTGTTCTTTAACAATCCAACCCTTTTTTGGATAAGCTAGATATAGGTCCTATGCCTATAGAGAATCGACAAGTATTGTTTTACATAGTGGTTATTTTATTATCACAACCTAGATCTTTCACTATTATCCAAGTAAACGTTGGCAAATTTTTTTCTGTAAAGGGCCAGATAGTAAATATGTTAGGTTTTGTGGGCCATAGAGTTTCTATCACAACTACTCAACTCTGCTATTATAGGGTGAAAATAACCATAGGTAATATGTAGACAAAGGAGTATGGATTTGCTCCAGTAAAACTTAATTTGTAAAAATAAGTGGCTACCAGTCCGTGGTTTGCTGATTGCTAATCTAAGTATTGATAGAAAGGACTGTGGCTCAGATTCTAAAACCATAGTTAATTGTCTTTGATAGATTATGTTCCTCAACTTCTAACTCATAATTAATAAGCCATATAGTAAAAAACATCAGTCATACTTGATATATATTTCTTTAATAATTTAAAGAGCTTAGGAAGTAGCATCGCTAAAATCTGATTCTTCTTTGAATGCTTTGGGGGATTAAGACCAAGATATGTCTTCAGTTTTACCTATGTTTTTTTTTAATTATTATTATTTGATTTTTATTGTTTGGGATTCATTGAGGTACAAAGAATTAGGTTACACTGCTCGCATTTGTTAGATAAAATCCCTCTTATAATTGTGTCCTGCCCTCAAGAGATGTGTCATACCCTGTGAGCCCCATCCTCACCTCTCCTCCCCTCTCCCCACTTGCGCATTCCCCTACCCCCACCCTTATATTAGCTCATGCCTTCATAGTAGAATAGAGTACATTGGATTCTTGCTTCTGCATTCTTATGATGCTTTACTAAGAAGAATATGTTCCACTTCCATCCAGGTTAATACAAAGGATGTAAAGTCTCCATCTTTTTAATGGCTGAATAGTATTCCATGGTATACATATAACACTGCTTTTTAATCCATTCCTAGATTGGTGGGCATTTAGGTTGTTTCCACATTTTGGCGATTGTAAATTGAGCCGTGATAAACAGTCTAGTGCAAACATCCTTATGATAGAAGGATTTTTTTTCTTCTGGGTCAAGCCTAGTAATGGGATTGCAGGATCAAATGGGAGGTCTAATTTGAGTTCTTTGAGGATACTTCCTTCAAAAAAGGTTATATTACTCTGCATTTCCACCAGCAGTGTAACAGTGTTCCCTTCTCTCCACATCTACACTGGCATCTGCAGCTTTGAGACTTTGTGATGTGGGCCATTCTCACTGGGGTTAGTTGATACCTACCTATCTTTTCATGCTAACATTTCACCTAACTGCAACAGAGATGTGGGCCTAGATCATGTGCATTGACTAGATTCAGAATAGTTTTTAAGAGAATATCTTGGCCGTGGCAAAGAGTATTCCTTTGACTAACCTCTGAGCATGGGTTGTATGGCCTCCTATTAAAATACATAATCTATTAGGATCCTTAATTTATTCAAGAAAATGCCACTTTACCCTCAGCTCAAACACATTAAAACATGTGGTTGACTTCTAACTGGCAATTTGAATTCTACTTGTGATTATACTTATCGTTTTTAAATGATAGCTGAAATACTATGTAGGATTGCCTGGAGGGTGTGCAGCTTATTTGCCTCTCTAGATGCTTAAAAATGAGTTAATCCAGAAGAGCAAAAAGCTGTCAGTAAATCTAGGCCAAATAGTATTGGCTCCTTGTAGGGGGTCTTTACTCAAGGGCTCTTTGTTTTATTTTAGGTTTTTTGTCACCCTCGGTAGAGTACTATGGCATCACAGCTCACAGCAACCTTAAACTCTTGGGCTCAAGCGATTCTTTTGCCTCAGCCTTCCAAGTAGCTGGGACTACAGGTGCCCACCAAAACACCCAGCTAGTTTTTCTATTTTTAGTAGAGATGAGGGTCTCACTCTTGGCTCAAGCTGGTCTTGAACTTCTGAGCTCAAGTGGTCCACCCACTTCAGCCTATCAGAGAGTTGGGATGATCGGCATGACCCACCATACCTGGCCAATGGCTCTGACATCTGTATAAAGATGAGCACTATAGAAAAGAGCCTTGTGAAAACTCACTGAGATTTTTATTGAAAGGATGTTTTGGAGAACATTGTTAATTGCCCTGACATTTTCTGCTTTATGAAATCTTTGGAGAAATTTCATTGTACTCTTGGTAATAATTTAAGAATAACAAATCAGTAATAATTCTTCCTTTCACCAATTGGTTTATTTTCTTATAGACACCATGTCTTTATCTAACTGGTCAAATTTTTTATTTCACATTCACCATTAGAAAACCTAAAGCTAAATTTATGACCTAACCTTAGGAAGTTTCTAGAATTCTTTCTTTTTTTTTTTTTTAGATAGGGTCCCACTCTATTCCCAGACTGAAATGCAGTTGGAATGCAGTGGTGCTCTCATAGCTCACTGCAACCTCCAGCTCCCAGGTTCAAACAATCCTCCCAGCTCACTTTCTTGAGTAGCTGAGACTACAGGTACCCCATGCCCAGCTAATTTTTTTCTATTTTTTGTAGAGAGGAGGTCCCACTATATTGCCCAGGCTAGCCTCAAACTCCTTGGCTCAAATTATCTTCCCACCTCAGCCTTCCAAAGTGCTAGGATTACAAGAGTGAGCCACCATGCCAGGCCTAGAGATCTATTTTACAGTAGCCATCAGACCTGTCCCAATTTTTTCTTTATTTTTAAGAGACAGGATTTTACTCTGCCACTTAGGCTATAGTGCACTGGTTTGATCATAGTTCACAGCAACCTCAAACTCCTAGGCTGAAATGATCTTCCTGCCTCAGCCTCCAGAGTAGCTAGGATACAGGTGTGTGCCACCACATCCAGTTAAGTTTTTCTTTTTAATTTTTAGTGGAGAAGAAGTTTTGCTATGTTGCCCAGGCTGGTCTCAAACTCCTGGACTCAAACAATTCTCCCTCCTCAGCCTTCAAAGTGTGATTATAAGCATGAGCTATTACAGCCAGCTCTCTTCCAATATTTTACCTATCTCTTATCATTCCTTTCTTCCATATTTCCTTATCGTTTATTTCATCGTCCTGTATTTTACATATCCTCATAAGCTCCTAAACCACTTAAGCTCTTTTCGAAACAAGGCCTAAGTAAGTTTAAAATCAGTGAATACAGAGGACACCATCAAGAAAGTGAATGGACATCCCAAGAATGGAAGAAAATTTTTGCAAATTACATATCTGATAAGAGATTTGTATCTAGAATAAAGAACTCTTACAGTCAATAATAAAAAAAGATAATACAATTAAAAATGAACAAAGACTCTGAATTAGCATTTTCCCAAGATGATTTATGAATGGCCAATAAGCACATGAAAAGATGCTCTATATCATTAGTCTTCATGGAAGGCAAACCAAAAGCACAATTAGATGCCCAGTAGGATGGCTGTAACCAAAAAGACTACAGGTACCCCATGCCTAGCTAATAACAAGTGTTGATGAGGATGAGGAGAAATTGGAACCTTCATCACTACTGGGGAAAATGTAAACTGATGCAGCCACATTAGGAAAAGGTGGCAGTGCCTCAAAAGAGTAAATGTAAATTTACCACGTGACCTAGCAATTCCTTCTTCATTTCTACCTAAGAGAGATGAAAACACGGGTCAGTGCCAAAACTGTACATGAATATTCACAGTATTGCTATCTATAGTAGGTAAAAGGTAAAACAAGCTAAATGTCTATCAACTAATGAATGGATAAACAAAATATAGTAGTATCTATATACTCCATAAAAGGAAGGAATTATTGCTAGATATTACAACGTGAATGAACCTCGTAAACATAATGCTAAGTGAAAGAAGCCAAAAGATCACGTATTACATGATTATATTCATATGAAATTTCCAGAATAGGCAAATCCATAGGAACAAAGTATATTGGTAGTTTTCTAGGACTAGAGAGGTTAGAGGGATTTAGACGGGAGTGACTGCTTTGGGTCCAGGGTTTCTTTATGGAATAAAGAAAATCTTCTAAAATTGATTATAGTGGTTGTACAATGCTATAAATATACTAAAAACCATTGCATTGTATACTTCAGGTGCATTATATCTCATTAAGACTGTTTAAAAGGTGCTAAAAACTTTTTATGAATAAAATACATGTTGTAAATAGTGATAAAAGTCATGCAAATCATAATGTTTAATTATGTCACGGGTACATAGAAGTATTTCTGAGTCTTTATAGCATATATTACACTTAACATTTATTTTCCTTTAATTCTAATATTAGAGTAAGATTTATAGCAGTCAGTGAAACAGTAGTCACTACTACCAGTAATGGTGTGTGTTGATATATGTTATGAATGCCTATGAATTTATCTAAAGCATTAACATTCTTACTTTAATAAGTAAAATTCTTAGGAGATTAAGATGGCCATACACACCTTTTAAAAATTTATAATTTTAAACCTTATCAAAAAAATATAAGTTTTAATCTCTACAAATGAGTAAGATTATAACAGCCTAATGGGCTGATTATAATAGATGGGATATATTCAGTATTGAGTTCAAAGAGCAAGAGATCCTTTGGAAGACTAAAGACAATGAAAGTTGCTGCTTTCTCCCCCTCCCAGTGATATTCTTTGACACTTATTTCAGTTCCCGTTATTTTCACTGGAAAATGAACCTGTGTATAATTCTGCTGATCCTGGTTTTCATGGTGCCTTTTTACATTGGCTATTTTGTTGTGAGCAACATCCGACTATGTAAGTATCTAACCTTCTCATGTCAGCACATAGGTGGAGATGAGTATTTTGGGGGACTGAGGTTGTGGACAGCTTTATTTCTACATTAACTTTTGGTAGCTCCTGCTATCTGGGGACACATCACACACAGCATCTTAAAAAAGGCTGTCACAGAATAAATATTGAATGAATGATTAGGTTATTTTTCCTGACACAACTTTATTTCTGTTTCTCCTTAATAATAATGTCTCCTTTAACTCAACTCACATGCTAATTTCAGCCAGGTTACTCTTATGGAGTAAGGATGCTTTCATTAAAAATCATATTGTTCAGCTCGGCGCCTGTGGCTCAAGTGGCTAAAGCGCCGGCCACATACACCTGAGCTGGCGGGTCCGAATCCAGCCC
>NW_003852468.1:358393-446929 GCF_000181295.1 Otolemur garnettii | reverse complement strand
GGAGGCTGAGGCAGGAGACTCGCTTGAGCCCAGGAGTTGGAGGTTGCTGTGAGCTGTGATGCTATGGCACTCTACCCAGGGTGACAGCTTGAGGCTCTGTCTCAAAAATATATATATATATATTGTTTTATCACTCATTTGTCAAGTAAACAGCAAGCAGATATTAAATACTGTAACTTGTATTTTTAAGTCAAGCAAAATCTTTAACATACATTTATTTCCCCTAACAGTCTTGTCTTCTCTGTCGTAGTGCACAAACAACGACTAGTTTTTTCCTGTCTCTTATGGTTGACCTTTATGTATTTCTTCTGGAAACTAGGAGATCCATTTCCCATTCTCAGCCCAAAACATGGTGAGTGTTCATGGGAGGGCAGGAAGAGGGGAGGAGAAGTTTTGCTTAATTTTTTGATTTGGAAAAAAAAATTATTTTTTAACTGCTGACTTGAGAAAGTACAACAGGTTGTTTCTTTAAGTAGGATCTGATTTTGAACCAAATTTTCTCCTTCATCCTACTTGTATCAAATGCTGGTTTTGGAATAGACTTCTGATTCCAGAGTAGGAGTTTTTGACTTTGGTAAATATACATACTTCACGGATGTAAAGAAAAAAAGAAAAGTGTCCTTGATATAAATCTCCTGATATTATATATGGAGTTATGGTAATATGTTTGTATGTGCATTCAGAGGTAAGGTGTCAATAAGATTTTATCAGATTCTAAGTTAAAAACAATGAAGAAAAATCTCTCAGCTAATGAGTTATTCCAGAACT
Source organism: Otolemur garnettii (assembly GCF_000181295.1). NCBI lineage: Eukaryota > Metazoa > Chordata > Mammalia > Primates > Galagidae > Otolemur > Otolemur garnettii. The sequence goes on along the minus strand of NW_003852468.1, from coordinate 446,161 downwards.
ATTTCAGAAATAAATGTGGATCTGTCTAGAAAGATTAGAGAGCCCATCTGTGATAAATGTACTAGAGCTTTCATACTATAGCTTTAAAAAAACCTTTTTATTCGGCTTGGCGCCTGTGGCTCAAGTGGCTAAAGTGCCAGCCACATACACCTAAGGTTGTGGGTTCAAATCCAGCCAGGGCCCGCCAAACAACAATGATAGCGGCGACCAAAAAAAAAAAAAAAAATAGCTAGGCGTTGTGGCAGGCTCCTGTGGTCCCAGCTACTTGGGAGGCTGAGGCAGGAGACTCGCTTGAGCCCAGGAGTTGAAGGTTGCTGTGAGCTGTGATGCCACGGCACTCTACCCAGGGGGACAGCTTGAGGCTCTGTCTCAAAAAAAAAACCTTTTTATTCACTATCCTGCTGTATCTATCAGGGTTCTTACTGCAGAAAATAGAACCCTCTGTAACTAGTGTAAAGCAAAAAGTAATTTATTACAGGGTATCAAGCAATTTATAGATTTTCTAAGAAAGCAAAGACCAAGCTAAATGCTATATAGTGAAGAGAAACACCTAAGTATGCCACAATAAACTAGAAGAAAACCCACTGAAGCCATCACCAGCCATACAGAACCTGTGACATCAGGAACCTAACAGTGGAACATCTGTCCCAACTGCTCTACCTTCTAAGTGCTGTCACCACCCTGCATTGGGCTTGAATTTGGGTGAAACCAAGTAACATTTAGAACCTTAGCTTCAAGGAAGTTTGAGAAAGAGCTTTTGGCTTTCCAGACTCTGTAGTACTAAAATAAACGCTAGAAAAGGATTGGAATGAATGTTGAAGGAGCCAGTGTCTAGGATTTGCCATACCTCCCATGCATCCCTCCATGTGTACTCATTGCCTGTAGCAGGGATTGGGGGCAGAGAGAGGTAGCGAGACTCTCCTATAGCAGAGTTAGAGGAAATGTGCAGTTTTAAAAAGTATATGCAACATTATAAATAAATGTATAAATGTATTTTAAAAATAAAAATAGCTGTTTTGAAATTGTAAATAATATTAAAGACCAAAAGAGTTAAGATAATACCAGCCTACTAAAAGTTCAAATTCTAGTTTCCAGAAGAAATACAGGTCAACCATAAGAGAGAAGAAAAAACTAGCTGTTGTTTTATGCACTAAGAGAAGACAAGACTGTTAGGGGAAATAAATGTATGTTAAAGATCTTGCTTGACTTAAAAATACAAAGTTACAGTATTTAATATCTGCTTGCTGTTTACTTGACAAATGAATGATAGAACAATATGATTTTTAATGAAAGCATCCTCACGCCATAAGAGTAACTTGGCCGAAATTAACATGTGGGTCGAGTTAAAGGAGACATTATTAATAAGTAGAAACAGTATAACATATACTTCCGTGGCCTGGCCTCTGTTCTCTTTCTCTGTGTGTTCAATTCTCCTACCAAATTACTTGAAAGTTCTACAGCTGATCTATCAGCCTAGGCAATCCTTCACCCCTTGTCTACATGGAAAATACCTATTGATTCTTTCAGGATTCAACTCTTGTCAATTCCTCTACGATCTTCCTGGCCATCAGTAGGAGATAGTATTTGCTCCCACCTCAGTGTACTTATATCACCTATAAAACTTATAATTATGTGTTTTCTTTTTCTAACTTCCTCATTAACCTATGGGCTCCTTGAGGTCAGAAACTACATCTTGTTTGTCTTTGTATCCCTAGGACCCACTGTGGACCTAGCAAGTGTTTTGTACATATTCATTGAATCTGTAAATGGAAAAAAAATTGAGTCTTTCCAAGGTGGTAGATGACTGTAAAAATACAACACTCTGGGTAAGAATTTAGGAATTGCTATATGATCAACATGCCCATGTCAGTGTAGAGAAAGATTTGGAGTAGAGAGCCCTGTAGTATAGCTCTCATTTAAACCTGTTTCCAATAAGCCCACAAAGAGATGAATTTATTTGTGATGTTAGAAGTCAGGAAGAAAAGTTACAAAGGGCCCCCAGGGCTGCTGACAGTGCAAGTACAAGTTCACATGCAGTCCAGAGACCTAACTCTGACACCCTTTTCCAGCTTTTGCTTCTGTGCAGTCAGCTCACATGACCAGTGCAGCCAGGCTATGCCAGAGGGGAGATGGGAGACCATCGTATCTATTATACCTTTCATCTATGGTTTATCCTAAAAAAGACACCTTGGGGGAAAGCTAGCAAGATGGTTTCAGTTTTATTCTTTCCTTCTTACTTTCCTGGAACCATCTCATCAACCAATGTGGTTTATTGCCATAGTAACCACAGAAAACTGTAAGACCCAATGAGAACTCATCTCTAAAAAACTTAGAGGTGGTGTGTGCCTTTAGTCCCAGCTCCTCAGGAAGCTGAGCCAGGAGTATGGCTTGAACCTAGGAGTTCAAGTCTATAGTGAACTATGAACAAACCATTATAATCTAGCCTGGGCAACAGAATGATATCATTTCTCTAAACAAACAAACTATAAAACCCAGTCATTACCTGTAATGAAAAAAATCTGTGAAAGAACTTTTTATGCAGTGCTTGGACCTCGAAGACCTTGGAGGACATTCCACAGGGGGAAAGAGTACAAGAGACTAAGAAAGCAAGTATGGGTAGGAGGACTGTGTGTGAGCAGATGGCAAGGATGAGATGATCCTCTGCCACTCACTCACCTTATTCATCTGACTTTCCATTTATTAGCTGATTAGCAGGGATAATGATGACTAACTCTTACTTTGTATAAGTGCTGAGATTAAATAGCTAGTATCTACAGAGTACCTCAAACCAGAAAAAAACATTTAATAAAAAGAACACCATGTTAAAAGGAATAAATGTAGAGGGGGCAATTTTTAGTTTTTTTATATTTAGTAATCCATATTAATGCCTTGGATTTTTTTATGTTTTTGAGTAATATTACGTACCCACAGTCAACAGTATTTGTTAAATACTTTCCTTTTTCTTTTTTTTTTTTTTGAGACAGAGTATCAGTATGTCACCCTGGGTAGAGTGCTATGACATCACAGCTCACAGCAACCTCTAACTCTTGGCTTAAGCAATTCTCTTGCCTTAGCCTCCTGTGTAGCTGGGACTACAGGTGCCTGCCTGCCACAACACACAGCTATTTTTTTAGTTGTACTTGTCATTGTTGTTTTTTGGCAGGCCTGGGCTAGACTTAAACCTGCTAGCTCCGGTGTATATGTCTGATGCCCTAGCCAGGCATCCTCAAACTATGGCCTGTGGGCCACATGCAGCCCGCCTAGGACATTTATCTGGCCCGCTGGGTGTTTTTGCTGCTGCTGCCTGTCCTACTTAGCAACCGACTTGTCTGGGGCCCGCAGTCTGGCCCTCCATCGGTCTGAGAGACAATAAACTGGCCCCCTGTTTAAAAAGTCTGAGGACCCCTGCTAGGCGCTGAGCCTAAGCACTTTCTATGTATCAGGCAGTAAGGAAAGAAAAAATTAATAAGACATGATTACTTCCTGTCAAGAAGATGCAAACTCTCAAAAGGTATGTGGAGAGTAGAATCATTTATTTGTTCATTTAACATTCCACAAATATTTACTGAGCACCTACTTTATATTAAGTACTGGAGATAAATTATGAACAAAACAAATTTGGTTGGTGTCTACCCTCTTGAGACATGTAGTCTCATGGGTCTAGACAATAAAGAGGTAAATACACAAATAAGTAATTGCCAGTTTTGATCATTGTCATCAAGAAGCAAATATATTGCTGTGGCAGAGAATAATGCAGATAAAAATGCCAAATTTAGTGCAAGTAGTTACATACAGCCTTTCCGAGTAAGTTGTATTAAAGCTGAGATTTAACAACCAGAGGAAAGCTCAGGTGGAAGGCATGAGAGATACCATGCAAAGGTCTGATGGAAAGACCTTAGTGTAGTCAGTGTATTCAGAAGTTACTTAACTTCTCTGTGCCTCCATTTCCTCATCTCGAAAATTAGGTTTTCAATACTACCATGTTTCCCTGAAAATAAGACCTACCAAAAAAATAAGCCCTAGCAGGATTTCTATTCATTTGTTAAATATAAGCCCTACCCCAACAATAAGACCTAGTGATGGGCATGGCTATGCAGTGCATTTCAGCATGGAGAGGAAGACAGCCCCTGAAAATAAGCCCTAGTGTGTCTTCTTGAGAAAAAATAAATATAAGACAGTATCTTTTTTTCGGGGAAACACAGGTATCTACCTGTTTCTTGGTTAATGAGTTAGTGCATGGTGAATGCCTAGTACATAAAAAGGTGCTAGACAAATATTACCTATTATGTTGCCATTACAATTATTAGTGAAAATAATTTCTTTTAGTGTAGAAGAATGAACTGCCTGCTGCATTGCAGGCAGTTGAGGAATGAACTGGAGGTGAGAAAGAGGTGACAGTAAATATAAATGTCTTTCAAGAAACTTAGCTATTAAGGAGGAAGTAGATAAGGATTGGTAACTAGAAGTAAACTCAAGGCCAAGAACAGAATTTTCTTAGAAAAGAGACTTGAAACGGAAGGGAAGGAACCACCAAAGAAGGAAGAATTGAAGTAGAAGAGAAAAGGGATGACGGTGATGGAAAAGATTCTGTGAGAGGTGATAGGGATTGAGTAAGATCAAAAGCAGAAGTAAAGTCAGCTTTAGACAATGTCCTGTTCTGAGGGAGACAAGTTGGGAGGACGATGACAGATGTAAATATTTACAGTATAGTGAAGGTAGTTTATGTCTAATAGCTTATGTCTTACAATAAGGAGAAAGCCAAAGGTGGGAAAAATGGGTTAAAGAACTGCTGAGGGAACTGGAGAGAGGTGGCTGACCAAGGACAAGATAAGGATTACTCAGTAGTGTGTGAGTTCTATTAGGCTTGGAAACAGTAAGTATCTCTGTAACGGCACCTTATCAGTATACATGCCAGCAATTTTAGGCAGCTAGGCATGAGCACAGGGAAGACAGCAGGTTAGATTGATCCAGAGTTGGGGATTTGTAGGATCAGTGCTTCAGAAGGAAGAGAATAGGGTATCAAGGGTCCTGGTGAAAGAAGTTGAAGTTGGCAAGCCCAGATTCCAAGCTAGGTGAAGAAGGGAGTGTAAGACTAGAAGCCAGAGATCTCACTGACCTCTGAAACAAGTGTAGTGGAAACAAAGGAGCCAGAGGACTAGGTGGGGAGGCCAGTGGTCAGAAATGGAATATTGGAATTTTCGGTTTCAAAGCTGAGCGAATTCCTAAATTCCAACTCTGGCATTTGGCCATAGGAGTAAGTGGCAGAAGCGAATTCTATCCTAGAAATTGGAAGTGAAAGCATAACTAAAATAAAACTATTTTTTTCCTGCAACCAAGCTTCCTGGTTATTCTTCAGCATTACTTTCTCTTATTTATCCCAAATACATCAACCAGCAGGCAATAATTATTTTAACTTCTGAGTTGATTTGCATCATTCTCTAATAATGGAGAACAATTGATAATTAGAATACAACTGATAATTTAAACCTCATGCGTTTACCTTTGAACCTCATTTATCCATAAATTTATCCTATTGATTAGATGCAGTATGTGTTTGTTCAATGCAAAAAGTAATAAGACATTAGCTAAAGAATATGATCTTTGAGAAAATATGAATAGCAAAAGTAGCTAGCATAGGTGTTACCTGCTATTTATACTATTCCTGCAGATATACTTTCCTGATTTTTTTTGTTTTTGCCAAAGTACTTTACTTTGCTAGAGTTCATGCTACTGAGAGTAAACAGTCAATAAGTGTTGTTTACAATTATCATTATTATAGTACTATTATCATCACTCAATAAAAGAGATGACCCTGAAGCATATAAGGTGGGAGGAAATTAATAAACTTTTAATATATTTGTTGTAGAAAAATCTATACATCAATTATTAAAAGTTAGCTTGTAGGCTTGGCTCCTGTGGCTTAAGTGGCTAAGGCACCAGCCACATATACCTAAGGTGGTGGGTTCAAATCCAGCCCGGGCCCACCAAACAATGACGGCTGCAACCAAAAAAAATAGCCAGGCATTGTGGCAGGTGCCTGTGTTCCCAGCTACTTGGGAGGCTCAGGCAGGAGACTCGCTTAAGCCCAGGAGTTGGAGGTTGCTGTGAGCTGTGATGCCACAGCACTCTACCCAGGGGAACAGCTTGAGGCTCTGTCTCAAAAAAAAAAAAAAAAAAAAGTTAGCTTATATGGGTCAGTTATAGGTAACAGTTGATGTTTTCAATGATGTTTCTTTTTGCAGAACAGATGAGAACCATTTTATGATACTATTACCTGGCTTTAATGTGCTCTGATGTTTTCAGGGATCTTATCCATAGAACAGCTCATCAGCCGAGTAGGTGTGATTGGGGTGACTCTCATGGCTCTGCTTTCTGGATTTGGTGCTGTCAACTGTCCATACACTTACATGTCCTACTTTCTCAGGTAAGAAGTACTTTGTCTCTTTTCTTTTTTTTTCCCCTTACTTCTTATGTCACATCATGCTACCATCTTTAGTTTTTATATATTAGATTCATGACATTGCCTTTTTACTTTTTTCTTCCTCTATCCCTATGGACATTGACCTAGAATCCTTCGCAATAAGTCTTGTCACTTATATTTCTTGCCCTTCTTATTTATCCTACATTCATTTTTTAAATGGCAAATTTCAATTTGACACTTCCCTCCCACTTTTTAAAGGCACATTTATAGTGGCCAATGTAAACTGACACCAACTTTAGCAAATCAATTCCTCCTTAGAAGTAGAACAGTAAAAGACAATGCCAAGTTAAAATATTTAAACATACATCCTAAATGTCACTAGATCAAAGCTAAAAGAGACTTAAGAGAGTTGGGCACCTTCCCTTGCCCCAAGACCCCAGAAGAATTAGCTATAAGAAATGACAGCAAAAGCATTTTAGTTTATTACAGTCATTTTAATATTTTCTAGAAAAAGCCATATCTCTGAATTATTAGGTAACAATTGAAGTTTATATGCTTCTATAGATGCCTTATATTAATGCACAAGGGTGAAACTCCAAGACATTTTGCTAACAGTTTGTGTTTATTGTAGGAATGTGACTGATACAGATATTCTAGGCCTGGAACGGCGACTGCTCCAAACCATGGATATGATCATAAGCAAAAAGAAAAGGTAAGATATCAGCACATTAATCATACTCTGTTACGACTTCTCAGTAAGAAAATATGACTATGAATTGGTCCTGGCAGGGGATTTCATCAAGTTAATTTTTATTATAAGTTATGTACCATCAAAGATTTAATGTCTAATCTTATATGAAAGGAGATTCTCAAATTCAACCTTATTTCCTAAATTTTGATACTTCTTTTTAAATAAATTATTAAGATAACTTTTTTGCTTATTTAATTTTAATTTTTAATCATAAATTGATGAATTATGGGGTGATATTATTATGTTTTACTTTCTTCCTTTTTTTTTTTTTTTTTTTTTTGCTGTTTTTGGCTAGAGCTGGGCTTGAACCCGCCACCTCTACCCAGTATGATTTATAAATATGGAAGGATTAAACCCAGCTAATTAACATATCCACCATCTCATATACTTAACATTTTTTATGGTGAGAACATTTACTCTTAGCAGTTTTTTGTTGGTTTGTTTGTTTGTTTTTTATTGAATGGTAACTATGTACATTAATGCACTTCTGGGGTACAGTGTGGTGTTTTCACATACAATTTGAAATATTTCCATCAAACTGGTTAACATAGCCTTCATGTCATTTTCTTAGTTATTGTGTTAAAACGCTCATATTCTACTCTTAGAAAGATTCACTTGTACCCTTGTAAGATAAACCTCAGAAGTGATCCCTCCAATCCTCGTCCCTCCACCCATTCCCCCCTCCCCTCACCCTCCCTCCTCCCTGTATTCTTAGGCTGTTATTACTCTTAGCAATTTTAAAGTGAATAATACATTATTATTTGCCATATTCATCATGCTGTGCAGGGTATCTCAGTGAAAATAAAACCTTCTTCTTCTTATCTAATTGAGGCTTTGTACCCTTTCACCATCATCTCCCATTCCCCCACCTCCCTGGCCTCTGGTAACCACTATTCTACCCCTTGCTTTGTTGAATTCAATTGTTTAGATACAACATATAAATGAGAACATGCATTATTTGTCTTTCTGTGCCTGGCTTATTTCACTTAGCATAATGTTTTCCAATTCCATCCAGGTTATTACAAGACAAAATTTCTTTTTTTAAAGATGGATAGTATTGTGTATATAAACCCATTTTCTTTATCCATTCACCTGTTGGTGGACGCATAGGTGGATTCCATAACTTGGCTATTGTGAATAACCCTGCAGTGGATATAGGAATGCAGACCTCTCTTCGACATACTTATTTTAAATCTTCTGAGCAAATGCCCAGAAGTGGGATTGCTGGATCATATGGCAATTTTATTTTTATGTTTTGGGGGAACCTCCACACTGTTTTCCATGGTGGTTGCACTAATTTATATTCCCACCAACAATATAATAAGATTCTCTTTTCTCCACATCTTTGCCAACACTTCTTATCTTTCATCTTTTTGGTAATAGCTGTTCTGACAGATAGATGTGAGATAGTGTGTCACTGTGGTTTTAATTTGCATTTTCTTGACGACTGGTGGTAAGCATTTTTTTCTGTCAATTGGCCATTTATATCTCTTCTCTTGGGAATTATCTATTTAGGTCCGTTGCCTGTTTTTTAGATTGTTTTCTTTCCATAGAGTTGTTTGAGTTCCTTATATATTTGTGGGTATTAAGCCCTGATCAGACCTATGGCTTGCAGACATTTTCTCCCAGTCTATAAGTTGTCTCTTTACTTTATTAATTGTTTTCTTTGTTGTGCAGAAGCTTTTATTTTGATGTCATCCCATTTGTCTATTTTTGCTTTAGTTGTCTGCACTTTGGGGGTCAAATCTAAAAAACCAGTGTCATGTAGTTCTTCTTCTAGAAGTTTTACAGTTTCAGGTCTTATGTTTAAGTCTTTAATCCATTTTGAGTTGATGTTTATATATGGAATAAGATAAGTGTCCAATTTCACTTTTCTACATATGGGTATCTGCTTTTTCTAACACCATTTATTGATGAAAGTGTCCTTTTTCCAATGTATATTTGTCAAAAATTAATTGACCGTACATGTGTTGGCTCATTTCTGGGCTCTTTGTTCTCTTCCATAGTCAATGAGTTTATTTTTATGTCAGTACTCTGCTATTTTAATTACTGTTGCTTTGTAGTAGTGTATAATTTAACATAAGGTATAATTTGAAATAAGGTAGTGTGACGTTTCCAGCTTTGTTCATTTTGTTCATGATTGCCTTGGCTAGTCAGGACTTTTTCTTATTCCATGTGAATTTTAGGATTTTTTTTCTATTTCTATGAAAAATGACATTGGACTTTTGATAGGGGTTACATTAAATCTGTAGATCACTTTGGGTACTATGGACATTTTTAACAATATTAATGTTTAAAGAATATTACAAAAATGAAATCAAGAGAACAATCCCATTTATAATAGCAAAAAAAAATACTTAGGAATAAACTTAAATGAGAAGATTAAAGACCTAAACACTAAGAACTATAAAATGTTAATGGAAGAAATTAAAGAAAATGTAAATAAATGGAGATAAATCATGTTCATGAATTGGTAGGTAAATTTTATGTTCGAAGGATGGATGTTTAAAAGTCTATCATCCTGCATTTTTATGGACTTTCTCATGTCTGACTTAAATTGTTTCAACTTCTTTTTTTCTAACTACTTAAAATCCATCAAGTCTTCTAATATTATAGTTTTTATTATTTAAAAAGTGCTTTTTTTTGGACACAGAATCTCACTTTGTTATCCTCAGTAGGGTGCCATGGAGTCATAGTTCACAGCAAACTATAACACAAACTCTTGTACTCAAGTGATCCTCTTGCCTCAGCCTCCCAAGTAGCTGGGGCTACAGGTACCCGCCACAATGCCTGGCTAGTTTTAGAGATGGGGTCTTGCTCTTACTAAGGTTGGTCTCAAAATCCTGAGCTCAGGCAATCCACCTGCCTGGACCTCCCTGAGTGCTAGGACTATAGGCATGAGCTACCACGCCCAACCTAAAAGGTACTTTGTAAATATGTATTTTCAAAGTGGCATTTGATTAGGTCTTCAGCACAGTCCTTGACCCAGTATAGCTAATAGGGCATATAGACAGCTAATGTGACTATACTGGGCCCTTGGGATTCCTACAGTGCCCTTGCTATCTACCACAATTTAGAAAACTTATTTGTAAGCACTCAGTTGGGGAAGAATAGTGAGCAGAAAACAATCTTTCAACTTAACAGTAGAGGGCCATAGTGAGAGGACCTACAAGAAAAATGACATCTGTTACATATAAAAAAAGTTAATGGTTGAAAATAAAGGTCAGGAAAGAAACATACACTTCTCATTTGGAACTATAGAGGAAGAAATCTTAATCTCTACCTTGAGTTAGGCTTTTCTAGACTCTCTTTTTGGAATTTTGTGGGAATAGGGGAAAAAATACATTTACTAGTAAAATTCCAGCACAAGCCACAGCTTCTCTCAAATGATAGTAAGGAAACTTGCGGGAATGGTGATGGAAAGAGTTCAGGCAATTCCTTCTACGGAAAATCATAAAACTGAAACAAATATTAAAAGCAAATATTTGAAGTTATTGGAAAATGAACAGAGGCAGGTAGAAATTTGAGAAGATTACCAGGTAACTGTTGCATTTTATGGCTTTCTTGTCTGGTGGTGCCCCTCAACCATAACCCAGACACTCCAGTGTACAGATCAGTAGAGTTACAATCAGCAAGAATAACTACGAATTTAAAGGGGAAATTGTAGAAATGAGAGATGCAGAAAGACTGAGATCCAAACCTGAGTATAAACCCTGCACCAATCCCTTCTTCTTTACTAAATTACGCATGTGCACAGGAAACACTAAAGAGTCTGAGAAAAAAATAGGTAGAAACTAGAGGGGAATCTATCTTTGAAAAAATAGAATTGATTCTTGGTGAGATTTGCAAGTTTGCAGTGACTTTGACTAAGTACATTGCCTGAGCTATGTGTAGATTGAGCACACAACTTAGATGACAGAAAGTGAAAGTCTTACTGGCTTGAGTTGTCGGAGGGTAGAACTCAGGACTAGCAAAGCAATTAGAAATTTAGGAGAGAGCCTTAGAAGCTAAAAAAACCACAGAGAAGGTAAATATCATTATAGAATCTGTTCAGATTTGGGCTTAACCTCTATCGTACATTAGCTCAGGCTCAGAGGAGACCATTAGAAAATCAGACTAACCCTCTTTGCTGACGATGTGATCTTATACTTAGAGAACCCCAGGGACTCAACCTCAAGACTCCTGGAAGTCATCAAAAAATACAGTAATAGGGCGCCGCCTGTGGCTCAAAGAAGTAGGGCGCCAGCCCCATATGCTGGAGGTGGAGGGTTCAAACCCAGCCCTGGCCAAAAACTGCAAAAAAAAAAAAAAAAAAAAATACAGTAATGTCTCAAAATATAAAATCAATGTCCACAAGTCAGTTGACTTTTTATACGCCAATACAGGCCAAGATGAGAGGTTAATTAAGGACACAACTCCCTTCACCATAGCCCCAAAGAAAATGAAATACCTAAGAATATACCTAACAAAGGAAGTGAAGGACCTCTATAAAGAAAATTATGAAATCATAACAAAGGAAATAGTAGAGGTTATTAACAAATGGAAGAACATACCATATTCATGGCTGGGAAGAATCAATATTGTTAAAATGTCTATACTTCCCAAAGCAATCTACCCATTCAATGCCATCCCTATTAAGATACCAACATCATACCTTCAAGATTTGGAAAAAATGTTCTGCATTTTGTATGGAACCAGAAAAAAACCCATATAGCTAAGACAGTTCTTAGTAATAAAAACAAAGCTGGGGGCATCAGCATACCAGATTTTAGGCTGTACTACAAAGCCATAGTGGTCAAGATAGCATGGTACTGGCACAAAAATAGAGATACAGACATTTAGAATCGAATAGAAAACCAGGAAATGAAACTAACATCCTGCAACCACCTCATCTTCAATAAACCAAACAAGAACATACCTTGGGGGAAAGACTCCCTATTCAATAAATGGTGCTGGGAGAACTGGATATCCACAGGTCAAAGACTGAAACTGGACCCACACCTTTCCCCACTCATAAAACTTGATTCAAGATGGATAAAGGACTTAAATTTAAGGCATGAAACTATAAAAATCCTCAAAGAAAGCATAGGAAAACCACTGGCCTGGGGAAAGACTTCATGAAGAAGCCTGCTGTGGCAATTGCAGTAACAACAAAAATAAACAAATGGTACTTAATTAAACTGAAAACCTTCTGTACAGCTCAGGAGACAACCACCAAAGCAAATAGACAACCTACACAATGGGAAAGGATATTTGCATATTTTGAATCAGACAAAAGTTTGATAACTAGGATCTATAGAGAACTCAATCCACATGAAAAAAGCTAACAATCCCATATATCAACGGGCAAGAGACATGAATAGAACCTTCTCTAAAGAAGACAGATGAATGGCTAACAAACATATGAAAAAATGCTCATCATTCCTAATTATTAGAGAATTCAAATCAAAACCACCCTGAGATACCATCTAACCCGGGGGTCCTCAAACTTTTTAAACAAGGGGCCAGTTCACTGGCCCTCAGACCATTGGAGGGCTGGACTGCAGGCCCCGGGACAAGTTGGCTGCTAAGCAGGACAGGTAGCAGCAGCTAAAACACCTGTCGGGCTGAATAAATGTCCTCAGCGGGCCGTACTTTGAGGATGCCTGATCTAACCCCAGCGATAATGACCCACATCACAAAATCTCAAAATTGCAGATGCTGGTGTAGATGTGGAGAGAAGGGAACACTTTTACATTGCTGGTGGGACTGCAAGCTAATACAACCTTTTTGGAAGGAAGTATGGAGAATCCTCCAAGAACTCAAATTAGACCTCCCATTTGATCCTGCAATCTTATTACTGGGCATCTACCCAGAAGGAAAAAAATCCTTTTATCATAAGGACACTTGCACTAGACTATTTATTGCAGCTCAATTTACAATCGCCAAAATGTGGAAATAGCCTAAATCAGATGTCCTCAAACTACGGCCTGCGGGCCACCTGCAGCCCACCTAGGACATTTATCCAGCCCGCCAGGTGATTTTGCCACCACTGCCTGTCCTGCTGAGCAGCTGACTCATTCCAGGGCCCACAGCCCAGCCCTCCAGTGATCTGAGGGACAGTGAACTGACTCCCTGTTTAAAAAGTTGAGGACCCCTGGCCTAAATGCCCACCAACCCAGGAATGGATTAACAAGCCATGGTGTATGTACACCATGGAATACTATTCAGCCATTTAAAAAGCGGAGACTTTCCAGCCTTTGTATTAGCCTGGATAGAAGTGGAACACATCATTCTTAGTAAAGCATCACAAGAATGGAGAAGCGTGAATCCTATGTACTCAATTTTGATATGAGACCAATTAATGACAATGATATGGTGGGGGTGGGGGAAGGGGAGAGCAGAGAGAGAAAGAAGGAGGGAAGGGGTGGGGGTGGGGTCTTGATGTGTTCCACACCTTTTGGGGGCAAGAAACAATTGTAAGAGGTTGCACAAATGCAATCAGTATAACCTGGTTTCTTGTACCCTCAATGAATCCCTAACAATAGAAAAAAAAAGAAAGAAAGAAAGAAAGTCAGACTAAAAAAGAAGCAGCAGTAAGCTGGAAAATTGAGCAGAAACATTACTTCCTACAGATATAACAGATTTCACAGGTTGAGTGTAGGTCTATTTACTAGTACTAAAATAAAAAACAACAATAATAATCCTCAGAAGAACAAAACAAATTCCAAAGTCACAAAATCATATTAACTATGATTATTAAGTAGTCAACCAAAATTTACTAGACATGCAAAGAAATAAGACCACATAACCCCTATTCAAGATCAAAAGCTATCAATAGAAACTAACTCCAAGTGGGTCCAGATGATAGATTTAAAAAACAAAGACTTGGAAGTAAGTATTAGAAACATATTACAGAGAGATATTAGAGATGTATATTTTAGGTTTTGGCTCTGATCAAGTCCATAGAGGACCCCTTTAGATATATTAACACCTAGAGATTGTACATTTTAGGCTGCTACAAAATAAAGCAAGTATCCCATGGTCTTTTTTGCTGTCAAAATAGTCAATGAAAATTTTATTCTATCATCTGAGCTAATAATAAAATTATCTTTTAATTTTCCTTCCCCCAAAAAGAAATACATTCAAAGAAATGAAGGAAAGCATTGTATTAATTAGTGAAAAGATGAGGAATCACAACAGAGAAATGGAACTTTTTAAGAAACAAAATAGAAATTCAGAAACTATAACTAAAATATGAACATTACTAGTTGGGCTTAACAAAAGAATTGAGATGCAGATGAACTTGAGGATAGATCACTAGAAATTATTCGATTCGAAGAATAGTGAGATAAAAGATTAAAGAAAAATGAATAAATGTCTCAATGTGAGACAATATCAAGCAATCTAAATTCTTGTAGGTGGAGTTCTAAAAGAGAGGGAAAGGGACAGAAACAGTACTTGAAGAAATAATGTCCCCAAACTTCTCAAATTTGGTGGAAAACATTAATTTACAGATCCAAGAAGCTCAAGAAATTCCAAATCGGATAAACACAAAAGAAAACTACACCAATGTACATAATAGTCAAACTGCCTAAAGAGAAAATGTTGAAAGCAGCCAGAGTAAAATGATATATACAGGGAAACAATGAAAAAAAGAAATGGCTATTCAACAACATTGTGGAATACAAAATAAGCACAAGGTCAATTGTAGCCAGTCACTATTGTGTACATATAGTCCCAATGCTTAAGAGGCTGACGTGGGGGGAATCACTTGCATGTGAATCCACCCTGGACAACATAGTGAGACCCTGTCTCTTAAAAAAAAAAAAAACATTTCTGTAATAGAACATCCATAGTTGTCTACCCCACCTCCCTACACTGACCACCTGAAATTGACCTAATTTTCAAAAACCAGACAGGCACCACATGTATACATCAGTGCAGTTGGCCTAGTTCCTTATGTTGACATGTCCTCATGTTAACCAGTTTGTTATAGTCCTTATTGTGGTCAGCTTTAAGAGGTTCTACTGTACTAGCAGTGAATATTTGGACATCAAGTCATTCAAAAAAATAAAATACTTGCATGTAAATCTAAGAAAACATGTAGGGTTCAAAGGCTAAAAATTATAAAACTCCAATGAAAGAAATCAAATATCTAAGTAAATGGAGAGACGTGTTGACGTGTTTTTGAATAGGGAGACACGGTGATATTTTACTGGTCTGTGTCTGCCAGTACCACACAGTACTCAACCAGCTCTGTGATACTGGCAAACATACATCAGTGGAACACAGTAAAGAACTCAGAAATAGGCTGATACAAATATCCTCAGCTAATTTTTGACAGATATGCAAAAGCAGTTCAGTGGAGAAGTAAGAGAGCCTTTCACCAAATGTTGCTGAAGCAATTAGACATCATAGGAAAAATAAAAAACAAAAAAGAATCTGCATCTGGACAGCGTTTGTGGCTCAAAGGAGTAGGGAGCCAGCCCCGCATGCCGGAGGTGGCGGCTTCAAACCCAGCCCCGGCCAAAAACTGCAAAAAAAGTATCTGAATCTAAATTTCTTATATAAAACTTTACTCAAAACAAATAATAGACTTAAATGTAAACTTATGTATTTTAAATAAAACTTTTATTTAAAAAATACATAGGAGAAGATCTTTGGGATATAGGGCTAGACAACAAGGTTTTAGACTTAATAACAAAAGTATACTTTATAAAAGGAAAAATTGATAAATTGAGCTCCATCAAAATTAAAAACTTTACTCTGTGAAAAACCCTGTTAAGAAGATGAAGAGATAAGCTACAGCCTGAAAAAAAATTTCGAAAATTGCATATATGAGAAAGGACTAGTATAGCACACCCACTGAGTGAAGGGCTCAACTACAACTTGAACTTAACCTAAAAAATTCAAACAATGTAACCTAATCATTTGTACCCTCATATTAATCTGAAACTTAAAGAAAAACAGTGTAATTAGAAAATGGGCAAAAAACCACAAGTAGACATTTTATTATAGAGGATATATAGATGGTATAGAAGCACATGAAAAGATATTCAACATTATTAGTCATTAGGGACATGCAGTTAAAACCACAATGAGATACTACTACATACCTATCACAGTGGCTAAAATAAAAATTAGTCACAGTGTCAAATGCTAATAAGGATGCAGAGAAACTGCATCACTCATACATTGCTAGTAGGAGCATAGAATGGTACAGTAACTCTGGAACACTGTTCAGCTATTAAGAAAAACTGAAATGGGCTTGGTGCCTCTGGCTCAAGTGGCTAAGGCGCCAGCCACATACACCTGAGCTGGCAGGTTCGAAGCCAGCCTGGGCCCACCAAACAACAACGACAGCTGCAACCAAAAAATAGCCAGGCGTTGTGGCGGGCACCTGTAGTCCCAGGTACGTGGGAAGTGGAGGCAGGAGAATCGCTTGAGCCCAGGAGTTGGAGGTTGCTGTGAGCTGTGATGTTACACAGCACTCTACCCAGGGTAACAGCTTGAGGCTCTGTCTCAAAAAAAGAAAGAAAGAAAAGAAACTGAAATGCAACCAATGGGAGATTCATCTATCAGGCAACTTTGACTCTGGGGCTTCCCCTCAGCCTGGTCAAAACTTTCTCAGAACTGTGTCTCAGTATGTGACTCTTCCTAACCAATCCTTCCTTCCTTCTCCCCTTCAAAAGTCTCTCCCTGCCTACCCCAGCTGCCTTCCCCTTTATCCTTGATAATTGTTTCCTCCAATAAATCTCTTACACACCTAATCTCAAAAAAGAAAGAAACAGGACATGCAGTTACCACACCCTACAATGCATTCCTGGGGATTTGTCCAGAGAAATGGAGATTTACATCCACATAAAAACCTGTACACAAATGTTTATAACAGCTTAATTCATAGTAGCCAAAAACTAAAGAATCCAGATGTCCTTCAATGGGTGAATGGTTAACCAAATTGTGGTACATTCATACCATAGATTACTTAGCAATAAAAACAAACTATTGGCATACACAACAACCTGGATGAATCTCAAAAAAAAATATGTTGAGTGAAAAAGCCATTTCCCAAAGGATACATACTGTTTCTAGCTATTTACACATTTTTGAAATGACAAAAGTATAGAATAGACCACAGATTAGTGGTTGCCAGGGGTGAAGGAGGAGGGGAGGGGAGAAGGAAGTGGGCTGTACAGGGCAGCATGAATGATGCTTGTAGTCATGGATATCATGACTCCGTTTTGCATGATGTTTCCATTGGGGAGATCTGGGTAAAGAGTACACGGAATCTCTATATTTTTTTTTTAATTTCAGAATATTACAAGGGTATAAATGTTTGGGTTACATGAATTGTTTTTGTGCAGTTTGAGTCACAGTTATAAGTGTGCCCATCTCCAAAATAGCATGCCTTGTACCCATTAGGTATGAATTTACCCCTCCCCTCTTCCTCACGCTCACCTGCTTAGTTGCCATTGAGTTTTACTACCAGATGTGCACATGAGTATTGATTGATTAGTTCCAATTTAATAGTGACTACATGTGGTGTTTGTTTTTCCATTCTTGTGATGCTTCGCCTAGAAGAAAGGTCTCCAGTTCATCCAGGTTGTTACAAAAGGTATCAGTTCACAATTTTTTTTTATGGCTGAGTACTCCATAGTACACGTCATCACATTTTATTAATCCACTCATGTATTTTTCTTAAAACTGCATATGAATTTACAAGTATCGCAAAATTAAAAGTTTAGTTAAAAAAGAAAAGTAATGGCTGACTTCCCAGCAGGAACAACGGAGAAGAGGAAACAAAATGACATATTTAAACCATGGTAGACATTTTTCGGCTTCTCTTACACACTACCACCAAACCTCAACCAAGTGTATATGTTTTTCCATATTATGGATTTTTAAATAACATTCAGCTGGTAACAAATAGATAATTTCTTATTATCTTTAACTTGTTATAAAGAGGCAGTAGTGATGATAATCACTATGGTGGCGATGATGGCAAAGAAAAGTTGAAGATGAAAATAATCTAGTTCCATAGTACTGTTATTGGGTTTTTTATTCTTTTTCACCACCTGAGAAAGTTTGATATTGTTATGTTTTCTTCTTAACTATGTGACAGTTTCTTTTTCACCTGTAACTTATTTGAGAAGAGCAAAATTGGTTTAGAATTAATAAATAAGTTCTTGATAAAATTGAAAGTGAAAGCAAGTTGTTTAAAACAAAGCCATGTTCATCTATGTGCAGTCAACTTTCATTCTTCTAGTGATTGTCTTTTCTACCTGTTATGAGACCACAGTACACACTGTCATTTGCCTTTACGTATTCAGCCAGTTCCTCTCCACAGCCGGTCATTCATGCTTGTCGTGTTATGGACAGTAAAAATAGGGACAGCAGAAATGGGCTCTGTGCTCCCTCTCCCAGCTGTCTCTCCTTTAAAAGAGTGTGGTAAGCTGAAGTGCACTGCTGAAGGAGTGGAAAGGAACCCTGTCCTTCTTCATGTGCATGTTCTAGTTTTCTCAACTGTGGAAAAAGAAAAACTAAGAATTACTGACTCTCACCAAGTCATAATCTCCCGAGGTCTGATCCTCTTCTTGGTCATTTATTACAGTTTCCCAAAATGCTGAGTTATAGTTGATTATAGTTAGAAGAAAGGCAGAAAGGGCTGGAACTTAGGTCTGTGTTTCTTTCTCTCAGTATCCAGGCAAAGGCTATTTTGAGACAGAAACAGTTAGGTCAACATGGCTGACACACCTATCTGTCTTTCTTGTTAATATTATTTCAGCTAAATGGCTTAAAGAATTTAGCCCACAGAAATACCATTTGCTATTTGGTACTGTTGGTACCATTTGTATTAGTCCTAACCATACATAGCAATGTTGCTGCTTCCTCCTCACCATTTTTCTCTCTTATCACCCCAAAATTTCTGTCTTCAGTTAAAGTTTTCTTTAGTCTTGATATTCTATATTTTTATTAGATTCATTCTGGTTCATTTTGCAGGCCCTACTGGCCTTGGCCCATTATAACCTTCAAGTAATCATGTAGGTACAAATGATCTTATTTTTTAACCTCACAAGGGCCTTGTTCTTAATATCTTTGTGTTGGGCTGGAACCATCCAGCAGCTGCCACCCTGATGAGAGAAAGGAATGGTAGGTTTCCTGTTCATTTATTCAGTAGTGGGACAGATTACAGTGTGTGAGGAGATTAGATTAATTTTTAGAAAGGGACTAGTTTATGTGATTTTGCTATTTTTTTCTTTTTGTCTGCTTTTGAAAAGGCAGAAAGAAAATATCGAGTTCCTACTCGATAGGTATATTAGCTGTTTTATGTATAACACTTTATAATTGAAAACATAAGTTCTTATGACTATTTCATTCATTTTCACATCCATCCAGACATGAAAAATTAAAATTCTAAGTCTTCACAGCTTCTAACTGGCAAAGCTAGTTCTCAAAATTCTGTGCTGCTTCATCTAGACCACATTGCTTCCACTTGGCTTCCCTTCACTTCTAAGTAGGAGAAAAGTAGGACTCTGGAACCACCATCCTTTCTGAACAGCTCAGCAGATGAAAGAGGCAGCTGTAAGATTGGACTTTGAGGTTCCATGCTTCCTTGCTGAGTTTTTATATTTTCTTTCATTTCAGGATGGCAATGGCACGAAGAACTATGTTCCAGAAGGGGGAGGTGCATAACAAACCATCAGGATTCTGGGGAATGATAAAAAGTGTTACTACTTCAGCACCAGGAAGTGAAAGTATCCTTTGTCCCTCTACTTGATTCTTTTTGTCAACTCTGGACCAAGGACAGAAGAAAAAAATAGTATGAAGATAGTCCTTTTAGGGTACCTGACTGTGTCAGGATCCAAACTGACTAGGGCTGGGCTTAGAAAATACAATTCATACAGAATCCTCTTTCTAACCCCCAGGGGAGATCATAAAATCATTGTCTATGAGCTGAAGGGTCATAAAAAGTCAGTCTTTCCATTTACAGATGAGAAAATAGAACCAGAGAGGTTAAGTCACACAGTGGTTTGTGGCATAGCTAAGAACTGAACTGTGATCTCTTTTTCATAGTTCTTTCCACTACACTATTGTATTTCTCAACTCTGAAAAACCACCACAAGGTGAAATGGCTCCCTAAAATGGATGGTTTGTATATAGGATGACCTATTTCTAAAGTAATTATATTCCTAGATAAATTTTAAGTAGCTCTGCTTCTCTAGTGACTTTTTGGTTTAAAGAACCAAGGAGACGGTTTCACTAGGGTGCCGGCCACGTACACTGGGGCTGGCAGGTTCAAACCTGGCCCAGGTCTGCCAAACAATAATGACAACTACAACAAAAAAAATAGCCAGGCCTTGTCGCAAGCACTTGTAGTCCCAGCTACTCGGGAGACTGAGGCAAGAGAATTGCTTAAGCCCAAGAGTTTGAGGTTGCTGTGAGCTATGACTCCACAGCACTCTACCGAAGGTGACATAATGAGACTCTGTCTCAAAAAAAAAAAAGAACCAAAGAGGTGAGGTTAGTAGATTATTCTTGGCCCAACTGGTTATGGTGTTGAACTAATTCCCAAATTGTATAACCAAATCTCTCTGTGGCTCCTAGTCTCTTAAGTTAAGACTTTGGAGGATAAGCGTGAGATGGTATATCCTATTGCCTTCTCTGGTCCAAGGAAGTACAAATTCCCTTTTCCTTCAATTGGAGAAGAAGGATACAGTCTATTCTTCCTACAAATTGTAACTTATGTTCTTCTAGTGTCAAATATAGGTAAGAATAAGATCAAAGAAAGGCAGGATGATTATGGAAAAGAAAGAAAAAGTGTTAATTTAGATTTATTTAATCAAGAAAAATTCATTTCACGTCTATTTCTAAGCCGAGTATTCAGGGATAAAATGATGAATTTAGCCTCTCTCCTCAGCAACCTTGCCCTTAATCATGGGAGAGATAGACATCTAATTAGACAGACCGTATTGTTTGGTGGTCTGAACTATGCAAATAGTAGCCACTGTTAAGGAAGGAACTGAAGGGCACTTGCCGACTTGGGTAATAGTGGGGAAAAAATCACACAGAAGGGAGGACTTGGGTCAGTGCTTCTGTTTACTATTTTTATTAAAATTCCATAAAGCCAATATTGTAGGTTTTAGAGCTATTTCAGTGATAGTCAGCAAATACACCAGGATTATGTAAGCTCTTGAGTCCCTGTTTCCTAAATGGGAGACTACCTGATTGATTCTTGGAAAATAGCATAGCGTAGTGGAAAGCAGGCCTTGGATTAAGGCATATCTGACTTTTCATCCACACCTTTTAGCTGTGTGACTTTGAGCAAGTTAACTTTCTGAGCTTCACTTTCTTTATCTGCAAAATTGGTAACAACACCTGTCATCTCATGGGATTATTGTGAGAATAAAAGAAGATAATGTCCCTAAAGAACTAAAGAAGATAATGACTATAAATCCCAGCCTACATTAGAACTCAGTAAATATTAATATTAGTTCCCTTTCCTAACATTGTATTTATTCAGATAATATAGGAGAAAGCTGTGTGTTACTATAGGTGTTATTATGTAACCACTTGTGATCTTGAAGATTCCATTTAATTTAACTAGATAAATAAAGCAAAAAACAAACAAGTGAAACCATCCATCTGAGCCGCTTGACTTAGAGAAACAGTGATAGATATTTGATGGTGGTGTACTTGATAGTGAAGCTTTTACACATCTATCTCAGAGGTTGGGAAAATTGCACTGAACTAGTACTGCGGGCTCTGAAACAGAAAATTGAAAATACAAGGCAATTCCTGGGATCTTCTGTGGAAAAACCAGAGAGGTGCTTTCTTCACTGCCATTTCTTTACATTTGTATGTGGTTTGAACCTTATTGGTGTTTTGTGTCAGATCTTACCCTCATTCAACAGGAAGTGGATGCTCTGGAAGAACTAAGTAGACAGCTTTTTCTGGAAACAGCTGATCTATATGCTACCAAGGTACAGAGCAAGGAAACTGAAGTGTGATTTTTAACAATATGATTAAAGAGAGAGTAAGACTAACTGGCTGTTGAGTGTTCTCCATGACCAAGCAAAAGAACCTCATAGCTTCAGTATCAGCCATGGAACGTGAGGGGTGAGGGGTCTATACTCTCCGTGAAATTGCTCCTATCATTAGCAAATCCTTAGTAGAACACTTTCAGTAATAGAAATTGGTGAGATGGTCAGAAGAGGGTTTCAACACCTAGGAAAGTGGCAATGCTCCACTTCCTGCTGACCTGAGATAAAGATGGTAGCTCCTCTGATTCCTCTTTACTTAGTTATAAGAGCAGTAGATACCTATATGCCATGGTCTAGCCCTATTTTGAAGGATCTAGATCAGTAAATATCCTAACTACAAGAAGTAACTTTCCTATTTATTCCTAAAATGCAATATAACTTAAATATACAAAATTTGTTAGTGAAGGCCATAAACTATTTTAATTCTTTTTGAGGCTGGCTTCACAGGGTTGCTATTAGAGCATAGTTAACAGGCTTTAGAAACTGGAACACCTGAGCCTACTTCACAGGAGTAGTCATATAGGATAGAAGTTAACTAGGCTTTGGCTCGGCGCCTGTGGTTTAAGTGGCTAAGGCGCCAGCCACATACACCTAAGGTGGCAGGTTCGAATCCAGCCCAGGCTCGCCAAACAACAATGATGGCTGGAACAAAAAAAAAAAAAAAAAAGCCGGGTATTGTGGCGGGCACCTGTGGTCCCAGCTACTTGGGAGGCTGAGGCAGGAGACTTGCTTGAGCCCAGGAGTTGGAGGTTGCTGTGAGCTGTGCTGCCACAGCACTCTACCCAAGGGGACAGCTTGAGGCTCTGTCTCAAAAAGAAGTTAACTAGGCTTAGAAAACAAGCCCACACATACCTCACCAGCTGTGTGACCCTGGGCAAGTAATTTAACCTCTCTAAACTTCAATTTTCTCATCTCTAAAATTAAGATAATAGAATCTATAAGACTTTTTATGAAAGTCAAATAGATAATGCATGTAAGTTGTTTATCCCAGTCTCTGGTTTGAAGTAAGTATTCAGTAAATGTTGGCCACTCTACAACTGTCAGTTTTAATATTATGACATGTTACCATGTATAGTTATTTGACCCATCCTGAACGATGATTTATAGAGAAAAACAATTGTATCGAATATTAATTTATATTTTATTGAGATGAACCATGTTTTCTGTTTGTTTCACCCCAGGAGAGAATAGAATACTCCAAAACTTTCAAGGGGAAATATTTTAATTTTCTAGGTTACTTTTTCTCCATTTACTGTGTTTGGAAAATTTTCATGGTAAGTATATTATTTTTAACTGTCATTTATTTTTAGATGTTTTTCTAGTGGTAATAGGAGGGAAATTAGAGTAGATTTGATACCTGGCACTAAATTCCGAATTTTACTGAGTAAACGGGAAGTGCAATCTTTCATATCTCAGAGCCTTATTCTTTTTACCACCCTCTCCTTTTTTAGATAAGGTAAGTTGCATTTTTTTCTATCAGAAATCATTAATAAGTACTTAGTTTATGGACTTAGTTTATGAAATATGTGAATTGAATGTGAAAGTTTCTTGTTTTATATTCTGCTTTCTCTATTACCCTTGGGTGCATGACTGTGTATAACCCCAACTCCTACCGTTAGCTCAGAACAGAAGCTACTTGTCCTTTTTAATAACATGTAGACCTACATTAAGTGCAAAGCAAATTGTAAAATGTATTTCCATAGAGAAATTCACCTTCTGTGCTTATAGCTCTTATTCTTTTATGGCTTCTCTTGATATTTTTTGCTTCATGTTCACTTATATACACTATTTGTCTTTCCCTCTGACTCATCTGCAGGTATTAATAGATTTCAGTGTGTTTATAGAAAAGGCTGAAAGCATATTGACTTTCTGATTTGATGACTTGCCTTCTAGCACTTTGTTTACACAAAGAGGAGCTTTGTCATTTTATTAGTTAATTTTGATCACTGTAGATGAATGAGGGATTTTGGATTTAATGAATCTAATGTTATAATATATTGGTGTCAGTACATTCAGATGACATTTTAAAATCTTGATTTATTCAGTACGAGAGGATAAATGAAGATACTGCATTCAATCAGCTAAGCTACCAAAAGAACTTTCCCTGAGATTGCAGCCATTAGAGGAGCATGTCATTCTTTAACAAGCCTTATTGGTGTATGTGAACATACAATAAACTGTACATGTTTTAAGTGTACCGTTTTGTAAGTTTTGACATATGTGCAACAAACATCACCACACTCAAGATAGAGAACATATCTCTCCAAAAATTCTAAGAATTCTAAGAATTTTCTTGTCTCCTATACCCCCAGTCTCCAGGCAACTATCAATATGCTTTCAGTTATGTATTTGTATTTTCTAGTATTTTATTTTATGTAAATGGAATCCTACAGTATTTATTCTTTTTGTGTCGAATTTATTTTTCTCAGCACAATTATTTTAAGTTTTATCCAGGTTATCGTATCAGTAGTTTATTCCTTTTTATTGCTGAGTAGTATCCATTGTTTAGATGTACCACAATTTGTTGATCATTTGTCTGCTAATAGATTTTAGGATGTTTCCAGTTTGAGGTATTACAAATAAAGCTACTGTGAACATTTGTGCACAAGTCTGTACATAGACATATGCTCTCTTTTTGGGGGGCGATGAGCACTTAGAAATGGAATGTCTGGATCATATGGCAGGCATATGGTTAACTTTTTAAAAAACATTGAAATTATTTTCTAAAGAGATCGTACCATTTAGATTCCCACCTGCACTGTATGAGTTGCAGTAGTCCATGTGGTCAGTCTTAATTCATTTCAGAAATTCTAATAGATACAATATGGTATTTAATTGTGGTTTTCATTTATATTTCCCTAATGTCTAATGATGTTGAGCATCTTTTCTTGTGCTTATTTACCGCCAATATGTCCTCTTTGGTGAAGTATCTACTCAAATCTTTTGCCAATTTTTTAAGTAGGTTGTTCTTTTCCCCTTTCCTGCCTTTCTTCTTCTCTTCTTTCTCCTCTTTCTCTCCCTCCAGTCTTATTTCACTGACCAAAACTTTTAGTACAAAGTTGAATAGAAGTAGTAAGAGTAGTCATCCTACCCTTAGTCCTGATCTCAGGGAGAAAGCATCCAGTCTTGCACCCTTCAGTATGATGTTAGCTCCTGGCTTTTCCTGGATGCCCTTCATCGCATTGAGGAAATTCCATTCTAATCATAGTTTATTGAGTATCGTTCATCATGAGAAGGTTTGGGGTTTTGTCAAATGCTTGTTCTGCATCTACTAACATCATACAGTTTTTCTTTAGTCTGCTAGTCATTATACTCGATCACATTTTTTAAAAATGTTAAACCAATTTTTTATTCCTCCTAGAATAAACCTGACTTAGTTATGGTGAATTATCCTTTTTATATTTTGTTGGATTCAGTATGCTAACATTTCATTAAGAATTTTTGTATCCATATTTATGAGGATATCGGATTATAGTTTTCTTTTCTTATAATGTCTTTGTTTGGATTTGATGTCAGAGTAATGCTGTCTTTAGAGAATAGTGAGTTGAGAAGTATTGCCATCTCTTCAAATTAGTGGATAAGTTTGTGTGAAATTGTCATTATTTCTTTTTTAAATGTTTAGTAGAATTTATTAATGAAGCCATTTGGACCTGGAGTTTTCTTTGCAGGAAGATTTTCTTCTTTAACTACAAATTTAGGTTCTTTAATGATACAGAGTATATTTGGGTTATCTATTCTTCTTTAGTGAACTCTTAGGGTTTGGGTCTCTAAGGAATTTGTCCATTTTTACTGAAGTTATCAAATTTATTGGCATAAAATTGCTCATATTATTCCCTTCTTATCCTTTTATTATCTGTAGAAGAGGTAGAAAAGTTACCTCTCTTTCCTTTTTTCATATAACAGCTTTATTAGGATATGATTCATATATACTCATTTAGTGTGCAATACAGTGGCTCTTAGTGTGTTCACAGAGTTGTACAACCATCACCACAATCAAATTTTGAACATTTTTATCAAGTCAAAAATAAATTCCATGCTCATTAGCAGTCACTCCCCATTTCCCTCCAGTTCTCATGCCCCAGCCCATGGCAACCACTCATCTACTTTCCCTCCCTCTAGATTTCCTGATTCTGGGCATTTCATGTAAATGAAATCATATAATTTGTATTCATATGTGATTAGCTTTTTTGTATTTGGGGGGTGGGTTTGTTCTGTTTTTTGTTTTTTTGTGGGTTTTTTTGTGACAGAGTCTCACTCTGTGTCCTGGTATCACTCAAGCAATCCTCTTGCCTCAGCCTTCCAAGTAGTAGGGACTAACAGATGCCCATCATGACTCCCAGCTAGTTTTTCTATTTTTAGTAGAAACAAGGGTCTCGCTCTTGCTTAGGTTGGTCTCAAACTCCTGAGCTTAAGCATTTCACACACTCTGGCCTCCCAATGTGCTAGGATTGCAGGCATGAGCCACTACACCCGGCAGCTTTTTTGATTCAGCATAATGTTTCTGCGATTCACCTATGTTATAATAGTTATCAATGTTTCATTATGTTTTATGACTGAATAACATTCATTCTATTTTATGGATATATCACTTTTTTTTATCCATTAGTTGATAGACATTTGGGTTGTTTCTACTTTTTTACGATTATTAATAATACTGCTGTTAACATTTGTGTATGCAGTATAAGTTTTTATGTGAACATATACATGTATTTTCAGTTCTCTTACATACATACCTAGGATTAGAATTTCTATGTCATATGTTAACCACTAGACTGTTTTATAATGGCAGTACCTTTCTACCAACAGTTTATGAGGGTTCCAGTTTCTTCATATCCTCAGCAACACTTGTTATTTATCTTTTTGATTATTGCCATCATCGAGGGCATAAAGTGGTATCTTTTTCATTCTTGATATTGGCGACTTATGTCTTCCCTCTTTTTTTCCTTTATCTCAGTCTAATAGAGATTTATTGGTTTTATTGAACTTTTTAAAAATTCATCTTTGGCTCAGCACCCGTAGCACAGTGGTTACAGCACCAGCCACATACACCAGGGCTGGCGGGTTAGAAGCCAGCCTCGGCCTGCTAAACAACAATGAAAATGATAACAAAAAATAGCTAGGTGTTGTAGCAAGCGCCTGTAGTCCCAGCTACTTGGGAGGCTGAGGCAAGAGAATTGCTTAAGTCCAAGAATTTGAGGTTGCTGTGAGCTGTGATGCCATGGAACTCTACCAAAAAAAATAATAATAAATAATAAATAAATAAATAAATAAATAATCAGCTTTTGGATTAATTGATTTTCTCTCTTTATCTGATTTCTGCGCTGATCTTTATTATTCCTTCTGCTTATTTGGGATCTTTTTCTAATTTTTTAAGGTGGAAGTTAAGATCATTGAGACTTTCTTTTCTAACACAGGTGTTTTAGTGCTATAAATTTCTTACTTTGTACTACTGGATTTTTTGGTTTTTGGTTTTGTTTTTGAGATAGAGTCTCAGTTTGTCACCCTAGGCAGAGTGCCATGGTATCATAACTCACAGCAACCTCAAACTCTTGGGCTGAAGTAATCCTCAGCCTCCCAAGCTGTATGTACTACCACTTTAACTGCATCTCACAAATTTTGATGAATTGTATACAGTCAGTCCCCAGGTTACAAACAAGATAGGTTCTATAGGTTTGTTCTTAAGTTAAATTTGTATGTAAGTTGGAACAGGTACATTTACCTGTTACCTTTAATAGCCCTATTAAGTATGAGTTGTATGTTAGCCAAATATTTGTAACTTGGGGACTTTCTGTAATAACCTCTGTTCATAAATGCCAGTTGTACATAAATTGGATGTTTGTAACTTGGGGATTGCATATAATATTTTTCATTTAGTTCAAAATACTTTCTAATTTTCCTTCTGATTTCTTTTCTGAATCGTGGGTTATATAGAAGTGTATTATAAAATATTTGGGGATCTTCCAAATATTCTCTGATTTCTAATTCAATTTCATGTAGTCTAAGGACATATATTATATACAATATGTATCTTAAAATTTATCAAGACTTGTTTTCTGTCCTAGATATGGTTAGTCGAGCTCAGCATAGTGACTGTTGCTGCTGTGTGTGTACTTGAGTGGGAGATGTATTCCATTCTTATTGGCAGGAATGTTCTTTTTTTTTGAGACAGAGCCTCAAGCTGTCCCCTTGGGTAGAGTGCTGTGGCATCACAGCTCATAGCAACCTCCAACTCCTGGGCTCACGCAAGTCTCCTACCTCAGCCTCCCAAGTAGCTGGGACCACAGGTGCCCGCCACAATGCCTGGCTATTTTTTTGGTTGTAGCCGTCATTCTTGTTTGGTGGTCCCAGACTGGATTCGAACCCGCCACCTTAGGTGTATGTGGCTGGCACCTTAGCCACTTGAGCCACAGGCGCTGAGCCAGGAATGTTCTTTGAACATCAATTAGGTCAAGTTGACTGATAGTAAAATAATACTGATTTTCTGACTACTTGCTTTATCAATGATTGATAGAGAGGATCTAACTTTGGTGGTTTTGTCTATTTTTTTTATTCCTATCAGTTTTTGCTTCATGTATTTTGAAGTTCTGTTATTAGCTACAATTGTGTGTAGAATCATTATTCTAAATATTTATTTTAAAATATCCCTTTGAAATGATCTTTTTAATACCTGGCAACATTTTTTGCTATGAAATCTACTTTGAGTGATACAACAATCTAGCTTTCTTTTTATTAGTGTCAACAAATAAAATATCTTTTTTCATTATTTTCTTTTAACCTGTTTGTGTCTTTATATTTATTAAAGTGGGTTTCTTATAAGCAATATATAATTGGGTCTTGCTTTTTTATTCAGTTTGACAGCCCCTACCATTTCGTTGGCATATTTAGACCAAGGATCAGCTGTTTATAGCGCACAGTCCAAACCTGACTACTGCCTGCTTTTGTAAATAAAGTTTTACTGGAACATAACCATGCCCATTCATTTATGTATTGTCTATAGCTACTGTTACACTATAGTGGCAGAATTTACTGACCCAAAATTTCAGCCATTTACATTTAATATGATTATTGATACGTGTAGGTTTTAAACTAACGTGTTAGTATTTTTTTGTCTGTTCATTTTTTCCCTTTTTCCTTTTTTTTAAATAATTGGGTAGTTTTCATGACTACCCATGGTAGTTTTCCTTTGATCTCCGTTGTTGGCTTATTAGCTATAATTCCTTTTTTGTTATTTTAATCTTTGTTTTTAGAGCTATCAGAAAATTACCCTGGGGAATGACCTTGGAATTCTTTGATCTCTTACCAGAATGTTACCTTTCTGGCTTCCAATAAACTAAGGCACATAAGCCACAGCTTTATTCCCCTTGACTCTTTACAGAAAGGAAAACTGGGGTAGGTAAGGACTTTTGTTTTTAAGGCAGCAGAGCTTTATTTCTTGCTCATAATATTTTTATTAATATAAGGATGCCAGTGATTGGGTTACATCATTTGCATTTGTTAGCATCCGCGTTGCAGTTGAGTCCTTCACCCAGAAGATGTACCATGTACCCTACATTAAGCTTATTGGGCCACCTCCCATCTTACCCCCTCACACCTTCTTGAATTTAATTGTATTTTTCTCTCATAGGGCCTGTAGTTGTTTATCCTAGTTTCAAATTAGTATTGAAAACATGGGGTGCTTGCCTTTCCATTCTTGAGATACTTTACTAAGGAGAACATTCTTTAACTCCATTCAGGTAAATGCAAAAGAAGTAAACTGTTTTTTATGACTAAATAGTATTCCATGGCATGTATATACACCACAGTTTATTAATACATCCATGGGTTGATGGACATTTTGGGTTGTTTCTACATCTTTATGATTATAAATTGAACTGCTATAAGCATTTGAGTGCAAATGGCATTGTGATAAAAAAAATTTTTTTAATTTTGGGTAAATACCTAGTATTAGGATTGCAGGATCAAATAGAAGGTCTACTTTTAGTTCCTTGAGTTTTCTCCATACTTCTTTCCAAAAAAAACTGTACTAGTTTTCAATCCCACCAATAGCATGTAAGTGTTCTCTTCTATTCACACCCATGCCAGCATCTGCAGCTTTGGGACTCTGTGATGTGGGCTATTTTTTCTGGGGTTAGGTAGTATCTGAGGGTGAGTTTGATTTGCATTTATCTGATCACCTGGGATGATGAGTATTTTTCACATACAGGGTGGACATAATAAAGTTTGTGTGCAATTGTAAATAGTTTAACCTTAATAAATTGTACACAAACTTTATGGACACTCTGTATATGTTGGCTATTCATCTGTCATGGGATAAGGTTCTGTTCCCGTCTCTTTCATATGTGTCTTCTTAGAAAGAGACGGAAACAGAACAGTCAGTAATAGTCAGGCTGAAAATTAAATCAAAGACACAATAGATAGGGACTTTTCTTTGCCAGTACAGGAGTAGCTGAAATAGATTTCTTATGTGTGATTTAGATTGAAAGTAAAGTTACATTTTTAGGAATATCAACCTGTCAGATTTGTTGTAGTAATTTGGTCATTATTTTGAATCATTTCTTTGAAAGAGTGACTTTTAAGATGTTTTAACATATTAAGTTCTGTGTCTTTGCAGGCAACCATTAATATTGTTTTTGATCGAGTTGGGAAAACTGACCCTGTTACAAGAGGCATTGAGATCACTGTGAATTACCTGGGAATCCAATTTGATGTAAGAGTTATATTAAGATCCTGGTTTATTATGTTTCTTTCTGGCTTATCTGCTGTAACTTATAATTTATAGGATTCTAATTCCCACACTTTATGTACTTGCTGCTTCTTTTCTTCTTCCGATTCTCCTCTGTATATTTTGACATATTCACGTGGCATATTTGGAGAAGACTTGGATTCTCTTTCTAATTATAAAGCCATACTAACAACTGCTGCCTATTATTGTCATGGATACTGATTATTTCTATAGTTCCTCCTCTGCTTCTCCGTAGCCAGCCACTTTATCAGTTTCTCCCCATGAAAGTATTCAAGTCCTTCTCTCAGTGATACTTGATGAGCTTTTCAAACGTACAACTCACCTTTGGTTCCCCTGGTAGAAAATTAACTGCTAATTAGTGTTCTGTGTTAGAACTAAAATGAATTCTGCTGTAAAAAATGATCTTTATCAATTAATCAATGTAGACTTTGGGCTAAAGATGGTAACTGTCACCTTTGCACAAAGTTGTTTTTTAATTAGCTTTCTACCTGTTTCACAACACTAATGTCATAAATACACCCTTGTCCCAATTTAAGTTCAATGTCTATATTCATAGACTAGTATATTTTCCAGATATAAGTATGGCCAGTGATTCTGGCTGAATAGCACTTTAAGACCAATGTCACATTCTTAGTCCCAGTTCTGCTGTCAACCTAGACACAGGCTGCATGCTACCCCCAACCATCCATCTCATCCAGACATCCTTCCAGTCTCCAGGGGAGCAGGATGAAATGAACAAGGGCAAACTGAGGTCCAGTCCTTAAGAAACAGCTCAGAGTACATGTTCCTTGATGCTAGATCAATGGTGTATTATCTCTGCACATGAAGGAGCGTATGTCTTTGAGTATTGTATAAATTAAGTATTTTTGTTATTGTTGGATGTGGCTTTTCCTCATTCACATTTTTTGCTAGGCTGAATTTTGAGAAATGCTCTTCCTTATCTGTGCTTTCTGAGGCTACTTAATCGCTATATATACATTCCATCTATAATTCTTCTATATACTGCATATTTTGTAATTATGAATAACAAACTTTTAGGTGTTAGTAATAGCAGCTCCCCCTCAGACACTTTTCAGAACTGAGTCAGGCATGGGGTCCCAAAACTGCTTCACACTACGATGCAGTGCAGGAGGAGAAAAGGTAACTTGTGCTTTACATGAAGTTCAGCTATTTCCTAGAACTTAGCTGAGATTCTCTATATATTCTTTTATTACAAAAAGAAATATTCCTTAAAATTTTGAGTGATCAGAGAACTATAATGCATAGATATTAAAAATAAACTACTGAGTTTCCTTTTAATTCCTGCTTTTCACTTATCATAGTAAAGTTGTATCAATAGCTATTTTTTCTGATTAGTGTTATTTTTATTATTTTTTATCACTTCTGTACTTGCTTTCTTGTGTTAGGATTTAAGTCTCCTAGTTAAGATATACACTGCAGTTTCCCTATAGGTGGTTCCTCCCCCCTTTAAAGAAAAAGAAAATCAGGTATAGCCTAATGAAGTTCCCTCTCACAACCGCATAAGTGATCTGCATACAGCTGAGCCTTTGTGTCTGTCTGAACAGAGATGTAACAGCTATTTTTTCTTCCTGTTATGGTGGTAGGTGAAGTTTTGGTCCCAACACATTTCCTTCATTCTTGTTGGAATAATCATCGTCACATCCATCAGAGGATTACTGATCACTCTTACCAAGGTATGTTGCATCACAGTGTGATAAAGTACTGCTTATCATTTGCTTAATTACAATGTGGTACCATGAGATAATTTTACCTAATTAAGATTTCTGCCTCCTGACAAAACAGAATTTTTTAAAATTTCATCTACTGTGTCAATTGACAATATATTTACATCAGACATTTACCAAAGTAAATAGAATAAGGGCTAGTTTTGTTTGCTGAAATGTAACCAAAATGAACCAAAATGGCACATAGTAGGTATTCACCAGATATTTGAGGTTAAAATAATTGAGAGGCATTTGTAAAGCAATATGGAAGTAGAAGAGCAGAATACAGTAAGTTTGAACTTAATGTCATTAATAGGGTCTTGGAAATTACTTTAAACAAAGCCAAACAACATACAGCTTTCATTATAATGTTGATGAGGAAAAAAAACAGTTTTGCTATATATTGTTTCACTTAAAGTCTTAGTTTCCAAGAACTTACTGACCTTAAAAGTGAGGACCTGTTATATTTAGCTGTTTTCTAATCAACATAGAAAGATTCCATGGACGTGGAATGTAAGTCCTCTCTGGCAGAAGAGATAGGGATTTCAAGATCCATGAGCTATTTGAAGAAAAAGAGGCATCCAACTCAATTTTGGAAATTGCTCAGGAGCCTAATTAACAATTACAAATGCTTATAACAGCCTGGAATAGTCTGATTTAAGGTTTTATGGCAATTTTAAGTCAAATGCATCACATAGTTTCTGAAGTTTGACAGAACAGGGGTCCTTTTATGTGTTATAATGTAACACTACCTCTGGGGAAAACATTTTCAGTGTTCTATTTTAAGTCTCTTCTTCATAACCTTAATCATGTGAATTGGTCTACAGAGGGTTATGGCATGAAAGAGGCTTTTAACTGTTAATCACATTGTGACATAGGAATCTAGCAGTGCTACATAAATTCATCTCTTCCTTTTCTTGACAGTTCTTTTATGCCATCTCCAGCAGTAAGTCTTCCAATGTCATTGTCCTCCTGTTAGCACAGATAATGGTAAGTTTAGGGAACTAGTTTTATAGCTAAAAAATACCAGAAATGTTTTATACTTTTAAACATTTTAATACTTTGCTTTTACCTGCTACTCATTACAGAGTAACTTTTAGATTGATCTGACTTACAGGGCATGTACTTTGTTTCCTCGGTGCTGCTGATACGAATGAGTATGCCTCTAGAATACCGCACCATCATCACTGAAGTCCTGGGAGAACTGCAGTTCAACTTCTATCACCGATGGTTTGATGTGATCTTCCTGGTCAGCGCACTCTCTAGCATACTTTTCCTCTATTTGGCTCACAAACAGGCACCAGAGAAGCATATGGCACCTTGAACTCATGCCTACTATAGACTATTAAAGGCCAGTGGTGTCAGAACTTGGATACAAGAGGTGGGAAAAAAGGAGGGGACCAAGGCCTAATATTTTCTAAACAATGCTATGGTAGCATATTTTACCCTCCAGCACACTCCTTCCTCAGATGATACTGTGAATGTAAGTAACAGCGAGAACATGAAGCGAAGTAACTCAAGGCAGTACTCAGCAGAGAGCATCCTGCATAGATTTAAGGCCGGCATAGCTCATGGACGAGGGAGAAGGGGGCAGAAGAGCCAAGAAACTAGTGGGGGGAAATACACTGGAACTCTGGGGCAAGAGGCATCCAGGGGAGCTGGGCTGAATACATAGGATTTCTGTTTTAAGTCAAGGTTTACATGGAAAAGGTCATGGCTTTTCCTTGAGATTATCATTAAAAATCAAAGATTGTAACACTTGGGCCTTGGGCTCATTTTATCCTACATAGCTTGGTATTATGCTTATGTGATCTAACATGAGTTAGCGTCCCTCCGGCAGTAACCAGCCCCATTAAATAACCAAGAACTTTTCTGGAAAAGGCATGGTATGCAGCTGAAATAGATTATACCAAAGGAGACTTGAAGTATGTCATTTTCTTAAAATTTCTTTTTAACTTAAGAGTGAATACCCTACATTCAATTCAGCAATGATATCTCCAGATTTTGTTTCCATTGGCCCCTCATGCTATGAGGGTAAAACGATGCATTACCATAAGTGGAACAAGTTACATTTTTGTCCTGAGACTCAGGAAGACAATAGAAAGTTTTCAGATGGCTCAGCGTCCATAGCTCAGTGAGTAAGGGCGCCAGCCACATACACCAAAGCTGGCAGGTTCAAGCCCGGACCAGGCCTGCTAAACAACAGTGACAACTGCAACCAAAAAATAGCCGGGCACCTATAGTCCCAGCTGCTTGGGAGGCTGAAGCAAGAGACTCGCTTAAGCCAGGAGTTGGAGGTTGCTGTGAGCTGTGATGTGTATTTTATTCTTTTGGGTTTCTAGAGGCAAATGAAGGATAAAGTGTAAAATGTTTATCCAAAACAAACTTATTAAGGTTATACCAGACAACAGAAGTTTCACACATAGTGCAAAGGCATTTTTAATGTTATTTATTCTAGCAACCACAACATTGTTACAAAAGCATCATTTTAAGAGATTTATCTGCTCAGATACTTTAATTAGCAACTCTCACATATACAGATTTACAAATCATCTTTGGTGTTCAAGGAGCCTCATCATACAGAGAAACATAAAGTTGAACCTTGGAAGAGATCACAAAAAAAGAATCTGGCTCCTGCCTTAGCTCTTCCTAAGTCGACCATAAACCACCTGCAACAGCCACCCACCCCTAAGCAATAACAGAAGACAATCACATGATGAATGGTTTCCAGACAAGTTTTACCCTCTGACAGCAAACAGGTGGCAACTCATTCCTTGTCTAAATACCCAGAAACGGCTATCAGCCAAAGCCATTATTTGATCTCTTCACATCTCTGTATCTTCAGAATTGGAAGAAGAATGTGAGGCTGTGCTGTGGGCCTGTGCAAAAGAAAACAAGTCATTCAACGCTAGATCGTCCCTTAAGTCAGAGTCGAGTCACTCACAAGAAGTCAGGTGACCTGAATTCTTCACCTGGCTTGATTTCCAACTTGCTAGTTGATAGATTAACTTCTTAATGTCTGTTTTTCTTTAATAAGATTTATGTAGGACTTCAGTTGACCTCCTACAGAGAAATTATAAAGGCCAATACAGTGGCATAAACCTGTAACCCTACCACTTTGGAAGGCCAAGGCGGGAGAATCAGTTGAGGCCAGGAGTTTGAGACCCACCAAGGCAAGAGTAAGATCCCATATCTCTACAAAATATAAAAATTAGCCAGGCACAGTAACATGTACCTATACTCCCAGCTACTCAAGAGGCTAAGGCAGGAGGATCGCTTGAGCCCAGGAGTTTGAGGTTGCAGTGAACTATGATGAGACCACTGCACTGTAGGCCAGGTAACAGAGCATGACCTTGTCTCTTGTAGAATTTTTAAAAGACAACTGGAATACTTCCTTGGTTAAGCATTCTAGAATATAGAACATAAAGTCAACAGCTATTAGGTATGTTCACTAAACTGGTATTTGTTATTTATATCAGAGTCCTAGCTTTGCCACAAATTTCCTGTATGAACTTGAATAAATCAGTTTACTTTTCGACCTGCATAATTCATCTGCATAAAGAAGTTAGACAAATGTAAAACTGAGACTTACCAGGGAATCTATATATGTACAGAATACTTAATTTTTACTAGTAATAAAGCTGGAATACCTGACAATTTTAAAACAATACTCTGACCATCACCATTTACTTACATGCTTACTGTGAGGCAGACACTACTCAAAGCACTTTAATAGTCTTAGTTAATATTCTCCTTACAATCCCACAAGTTATCTCTATTTGACAGGTGGGGCAACTGAGGAACAGAGCAAATAAATCTATTTGCCAAGAGATAAGGCTGGGGCGGCGCCTGTGGCTCAAAGGAGTAGGGCACTGGCCTCATATGCCAGAGGTAGTGGGTTCAAACCCAGCCCCGGCTAAAAACTGCAAAAAAAAAAAAAAAAAAAAGAGATAAGGCTGATAAATGATAGAACCAGAATTTGTCCCTAGATAGTCTGATTCAAGTTCTTCTGGTGGTTCCCATTATAATTTTGCTAAACTTGTTACTTCTTATCAACTCAAGCATGCAGATGACAGCGATTGTCTAGACAGAAAGAAATCTGTTGCCCTTATACTTCCTCCTGTCCTCTACACTAACTGATTTGTTATCATTACAGAGTCGTTTTCTGATACATGACAGAGTCATTTTCTGATACATGAAGTATACTTACCTGGGGACCATACCATACTCTGATAAGTTAGGTCACTAGAAGAAATGTATCGCTACTCACTCGATCTTTCGCCACATGCACGTCCTGCTCTGGCACCGCTAATGTTCCTTCTTTAGAATCTGGGGGGGCATCCAGTGGCTCGACCATGGAGGAGACAATAGGGATTTTCTTAGCTTGAAAATAGTCATAAGCCTTCTTTCCACAGACTAACAGTGTGACATTCTTCCCACTGCTCTGGATTCTGTCCACCACCGTTTCATAGGGTTCATCCATCACATTCACGCCGTTCACTTCAATGATGATGTCCTCGTCTTCCAGCCCAGCCAGGTCGGCAGGGCTGTCCTTCCGCACCTGTGAACACAGGTTCTGAGTTATGAATTCCAGACACAGATCAGGGCATGTTAGACTAGTTTTCCTTCAGGGGATAGAAGAAGAGTTTGAGAATTTATTCTTAGCTATGCTATTATTTCTCCTTGAGGTACAGAAGTTGAGAAAGAGGCTCTATTTTTCTACTTATGAGAGCTACAACTTCCATACTCAAATGAGTATCATTAAAAATAGTGTTTGACTATTACATTGCATGTCTTTGGGCTGAAAGCATTAGGTTTCATAGGTTCACCCCCCTTCACTCCCAACTAGAAAGATATCATGAGAGTCTTCTCACGGACAGTGTCAGTCCCTAAAGGGTATGGTAGCATGCCAAAAGCACAGAAGCAAACAGATGTGTGGGAAGCAAAAGATGTAAGTTTATGATGTACTAGTAGCTGACATAAAGGGTCTGTGCTTGGAGGAGTGGAGAATCTGCAGCTTTGCGGAAACTTGTGGCCTTCTTGGTCCTGGTCCTTAAGTGTAGCCTTTTGACTGAATCCAATTTTTATACAACAAATCCTTTTATGAAAAGGGGCGTACCAGGGAAAGATGAAGCATTTATCTTTGGTGCTGAGAAAAGAATGATCTTGGCTGAGCATGGTGGCTCATACCTATAATCCTGGTACTCTAGGAGGCTGAGGCCAGTGAACTGCCTGAGCTCAGGAGTTCAAGATCAGCCTAAGCAGGAGTGAGACCCCATCTCTACTAAAAGGAAAAACTAGCCACATATTGTGCAAGGCACCTGTAGAGTCCAACTATTCAGGAGGCTGAGGCAAGAGGATCACTTGAGCACAAGAATTTGAGGTTATTGGGCAGCGCCTGTGGCTCAGTGAGTAGGGTGCCATCCCCATATACCGAGAGTGGCGGGTTCAAACCTGGCCCCCGCCAAACTGCAACAAAAAAAAAAAAAAAAATAGCCGAGCCCTGTGGTGGGCACCTGTAGTCCCAGCTATTCAGGAGGCTGAGGCAAGAGAATTACCTAAGCCCAAGAGCTGGAGGTTGCTGTGAGCTGTGATGCCACAGTACTCTACCGAGGGCAACAAAGTGAGACGGTCTCGGAAAAAAATAGAACTTGAGGTTACTGTGAGCTATGATGTCATAGCAATCTACCCAGGGTGACAGAGACTATCTTTAAAAAAAAAAAAAAAAAAGGAAGGAAGGAAAACAAAAGAAAAAAAAATCTTGAAATCAGAAGGCCATAGGTTCCCTACCCTTTGGGCTCTGGAACGAGATTACCATACCTCTTTGACGAATGAGCCTGGCAGACCCCGAATGGCATTTAAGTGAAAGCCATAGCCATTTTCACCTTTAACCAGCCTGCAGAGTTTAGGCTTATAATCTACTTCCTCAGTAGTATCTGGACTTGAGGCCTCCTGGGAAACAGGACTAGGAGCTGGATCCTCCTTGACCGAGCCATTAGGCAGTTCTTGACTTTGATAGTAAAGAAATGGAGAAAAACGAGCCTTTTGAAAATAAAGGAAAAACATTTGACTTAATATTTTAAATGTAAGTTGCAGTTTATTAAATATATATGCTAGTTTAATTTGTAAGATATTATACATGTTCCATTCTTCATGGTATATCTATTATAAACTATAAAATTTCTCTGCTACCACAACCAGGAAAAGTATAAAATATTGAGCTTGGTTGCAGAGCAATATGTACCAACATGCACACAAATGCATGTATGTGTTTAAAATAAGCTAGAATAGAATGCCAGACAAGGATCCAAAAGATGTCCAGCATAATTACTGGTTTCTGACTCCATAATAGTAAGCCAGTTTCTAAACAACCAGTACACAATCTCTTTGTTGGAGAATGACACATCTGAGTGATTAGCCCAGCGTCTCATGTGAAGTAGGTCCTTCTGGCCTTTCCCCTTCAGTAAGATGGTCTTCAAAGCTCCTTAAACACATTAGAGAAAGTAAAATACAAGACACTTGTGATGACTAATTTTAGTTGTCAACCTGACTGGATTAAGGAAAACCTAGAAACCTGGTAAAATATTATTTTGGGATATTTCTGTAAGGGCATTTCCAGAGGAGAATATGTAAGCCTGAGCTAAGTGGAGAAAATCCACCCTTAATGTGGGCAGGCAGCATCCAATCAGCTGGGGGCTCAGAGAGAACAAAAACAGAAAAGTCTTTCTCTGTTGGACTGGGATAGACCCTTCCCCTCCTGGGACATCAGAACTCTAGGCTCTTCCGCCTTTGGACTCCAGGTCTTACACCAGCAACCATCCAATCTCAGACTGTGGCTTACACCGTCAGCTTCCTTGGTTGTGAGGCCTTCAGACTTGGACTGAGCTGCTACTGGCACCTCAGGGTCTGCAGCTCACACAGCCTGACATGGAACTTCTCAGCCTCTGTATTCCTGTGAGCCAGCTCCCTAATAAGTCTTCTCTCATTCATGTATATCCTATTGGTTCTGTCTCTAAAGAACCATGACTAATACAATGCTCTATCACTTTCTGAAGGTTCAACCTACATACACAGTAATACTCGAATGGAGGATAGCAGCTATCACATACCATAATAAATGTTAATTCCAACCCTTTGCTGCTTGCCAGCACCCCCCCCATCCTGCCAGTCCTAGAATCTGTTGTACTCAATTTATTTCACAACTTATTGTAACCATTAGCAGTCATTCTGTTATGCCAAATTCTCCATCTTTAAATACCTCTAATCTGGCAGCACCCATAGCTCACTAGGTAGTGCTCTGGACACATACACTGGGACTGGCAGGTTCAAACCTGGCCTGGGCCTGCTAAACAATGACAATGGCAACAATAACAAAAAATAGCTGGGTATTGTGGTGGGCACCTCTAGTCCCAGCTACTTGGGAGGCTGAGGCCAGAGAATCACTTAAGCCCAAGAGTCTGAGATTGCTGTGAGCTATGACACCACAGCACTCTGCCAAGGGTGATACAGTGAGACTCTGTCTCTAAAATAAAATGCTTCTAATCCATCTTTATTCCCAGACCATCCATATGAAGAAAGTATAACTGTCTTCAATTCAGAAGAGTCATAGAACAGGAAATACGATTTTTTGAGAGACAGAGAGAGAGAGAGACTCTCCCTACGTCGCCCTCAGTAGAGTACCATAGTGTCATAGCTAACAGCAACCTCAAACTCTTGGGCTCAAGCAATTCTCTTGCCTCAGCCTCCCAAGTAGCTGGGACTGCAGGCGCCTGCCATGGCACCTGGCTATTTTTGGTTGTAGTTGTCATTGTTGTTTAACAAGCCTGGGCCGGATTTGAATCTGCCTCAATGTGCATGGCTGGCACCATAGCCACTCTGCTATGCAGATTAAATCTTTTTTTTTTTTTTTTTTTGGAGACAGAGCCTCAAGCTGTTGCCCTGGGTAGAGTGCAGTGGCATCATAGCTCACAGCAACCTCCAACTCCTGGGCTCAAGCGATTCTCCTGCCTCTGCCTCTCAAGTAGATGGGACCACAGGCACCCGCCACGATGCCTGGCTAGTTTTTGGTTGCAGCCATCATTGTTGTTTGGTGGACCTAGGCTGGATTCGAACCACCAGCTCAGGTGTATGTGGCTGGCACTTTAGGCACAGGTGCTGAGCCTTAATCTCTTTTTCAATAGGAAAAAGAACTCAGCTGGCTATGGGTGTTAGTTAAGAGGATTAAGGCCAGGCACAGTGGCTCACAGCTGTAATCCCAGCACTCTGAGAGGCTGTAGTTAGATCACTTGAGCTCAGGAGTTGGAGACCAGCCTGAGCAAAAGCAAGACCCCATCTCTAAAAATAGCCAGTCATTGTGGCAGGCGCCTATAGTCCCAGCTACTTGGGAGGCTGAGGCAAGAGAATCGCTTGAGCTGAAGAGTTTGAGGTTGTTGTGAGCTATGATACCACAGCACTCTGAGGGAAACAAAGTGAGACTGTCACAAAAAAAAAAAAAAGATTGGAAAGGTTGATTTGGGGATTGTATGACCTTGGATCAGCAATTAAATTACTGCCCACAAGTGTCCACAGCATTTGTTTGGGGCTAGGTGGTAAACAGGAAATAAGCAATGGAAGGTGAATGCAGTGTGTGTTCCGCCTCAAATCACACTCCTCAGCAGTCTGGCTAAAATTAGATTAGGGCGCTTGGTTATCAGATGTCTTACTAACCACAAGACCACATCTCTTTTCTTTCTAAATTAAAATAGCAACAGCACAGAACCTCCTAGTTACTTCAACTGGCTTCAGACTGTTACTGATATACTTGCAAACATTCCACATTGAGTCTCTCTTCAAAATGTGGAAAGTTATCAGAGTGACTCATTACACGTCACACCTCTGATAGTGCGACCTGACCAGGCAAGTCAACTGTATCTGACCGGAGCAGCTCATCTTGAGGCAAAGTATGAACTCTTAATGAGATTTTATTCATTCTTCAAATATTTGGGTGTCTAATGTGCGAGGAACTATTATAGGTGTTTGTTTTATTCGCTGATACAAAGTTCCATTCACACACACCCTAACCTCTGAAGCTCTGGGGAGGGGAAAGAATAGGTCAAGCATCTTTTTAGATCAAAGTCCACTTATGTTAACCAAAATAGAAAAATTAGCTAAATCATTCTATGATCATTCTTGCAAGATCAGGAGTTGGAAAGAACTATGTCAGAATCCCCTTTACAATAGCTACAGCAGTAGCTACTTGCTTGATTTTTGCCCACCACTGGGAAATAACTCCTCCTCACTTCTGCCATTTTCAGAGTTTGTTTTCTTTTGTTTATGAGACAGAGTCTCAGTCGTCCTCAGTAGGGTGCTAGGTCATCATAGTTCACAGCAACCTCAAACTCTTTGGACTCAAGTGATCCTCTTGCCTCAGCCTCCTGGGTAGGGGGACTACAGGTGCCCACCACAACGCCTGGCTATTTTTAAAGACAAGGTCTCACTTTTGCTCAGGCTGGTCTTGAACTTCTGACCTCAAGCAATCTACCCACCTCAACCTCCCAAAGTGCTAGGATTACAGGTATGGGCCATACTGCCTGGCCTCCAGCTTCAGTTCTTAAGACAAAGCTAGTTCCATAACTTGTCTGGTCCAGCTGTGCCCCACAGAACACACAAAAAATAAACATACTCCTCACCCCTTTCAGATTCTTGAAAATGTTCTCCATCAAAACTTACACTTATTCCAGGCATCCTCAAACTACAGTCCACGGGCCACATGCAGCCCACCTAGGACATTTATTCGGCCTGCCGGGTGTTTTTGCTTCCATTGCCTGTCCTGCTTAGCAGCCGACTCGTCCTGGGGCCTGCAGTCCAGCCCTCCAATGGTCTGAGGGACAGTGAACTGGTTCCCTGTTTTAAAAGTTTGAGGACCCCTGACTAATTAAATACTCACAGGGTAGCTTCCAAAACCTCTTCCCTACTGACCTTTCTTGGCACTGGCCTTCTCAGAGCTGGACACAATATTGATTTACATGTGAGGCACTATTCTGCACAGTATAACTATTCTCATTTAACCCTCATAGCTGCACTTCATAATAGCTATCCCCATCTTATAACTAAGGAAACTGAGGCACAGAAAGGATAACTTGCCCAACATTACATTAGTGAGGATTTCGAGTATGGTCTAATCCAGTTAGTACAGTAAGACGATGGTCTCCAGAAATCAAGTGTCAATTAATGTAACTTTAAATTGCCTTTTTGGGGTGGGGACAGCTATTTGGAGTATCACCAAGTTTCTGGTCCTTTCTATAATTATCAAATCAGGTCTCACCTTTTGGTATTCATACAATTTACATTACTATAGTGCTTGGAATCTATTCCTATCTAAACTTAACCTTGTTTATATTCTTCTATCTTGACTAGATATTTTGAATATTAAATATATCCTCCAGCAACTCTTTT
The DNA here is from genome assembly GCF_000181295.1 of Otolemur garnettii. Lineage (NCBI taxonomy): Eukaryota > Metazoa > Chordata > Mammalia > Primates > Galagidae > Otolemur > Otolemur garnettii. The sequence goes on along the minus strand of NW_003852468.1, from coordinate 403,065 downwards.
TTTGAGCCAGAGTCTCAAGCTATTGCCCTGGGTAGAGTGATGTAGTGTCACAGCTCACAGCACTGTGAGCAACCTCCAACTCTTGGGCATAAGCGATTCTCTTACCTCAGCCTCCCAAGTATCTGAGACTACAGGTGCCTGCCACAACACCCAGCTATTTTCTGTTGCAGTTGTCATTGTCGTTTAGCTGGCCCAGGCCAGGTTTGAACTCAATGTATATGGCCGGCGCCCTACCCACTGAGCAATAGGCACTGCCCTAGCAAATCATTTTAAGTCTTCTGAATATATTAAATATTTTTCCCATATCTCCATCCAAATTTACTAGAAGTAGGATAGGAACAAGTAGCCTATTAGAGACTTCTGTTCAGGTTGACATTGTTCCAATATCAAGTATTTTCTAGGTTTGATTGTTCAACTAGCCATAAACCAAATTTTTCTATGTTTAATATTGTTCATAAGATTATCCTTGAAATATCTACTCAAAGTGTGATGAGAAGGAATAGGGTGATGAACTGAGTCCAAAAACTTTGGTTCTAATGCTCAGTCTTTACTAAGCTGGGTGACTCTAGCAAACCACTTAGACTGTAAGCTTCAGTTTCCTAATCCATAAGAAGAGGCTAATGTTACCACTCATAATATTCTTCTCTCTGTATCATTTATTTTGAATGTTTCTATTATCATATGTCACAGAACAAAAACCATCTATCTTGTTCTTTATGACACCACCTAGTAATACAGATACTTAGAAGGCCCCCAAGCATCTGTTAAACTAAACCTCAGTTCTTGTGTTAAAATAAGTGCAATAGTAGGTGTTAAGATTGAGTTGGTAAGAGAAGTAAGGTTAGTTTGATTCAACTTGGTCTTAGTGAATCTGTTTCTACATCATTTACTAAGGGCTTACATGCAGTATAATAAAGACTTTCTGGGCTTTCAGATGAGACTAATGGAATTTACCAATAATCTACAGTTTAAAATCCAATCATTCCCTATTTTGGAAACAATTTTATTTCCAGGCTCCTGTTCTCCATAGATTTTCTCATACCACCAAGAGTAATTCTGCCATTATATTTGCAAATTCTTTCAAAACCTTAAGTCCAAAGACTTAAAACTTCTTTACCAATTACTTGATGTTCTTCTGTCACTACCAATTTGAGCTTGATGACGGTCATTATGCTCCTTCCAGTTTGAAGGAAATAGTAATTCAGCCCCAAATTTTAGGACATGAGTGAATGGATCCATCCTTAATGTGTGAATATGTGGCCTTGTATATAACTTACCAGTTTATATATGTTGTCCGTCTCTTTGTCTACTACCAGCAATGAAGTCTGATCTCCACCCTTCTTAATCATTTCCACAACACCATCATGATCCATAGTTTCCACAGACTCGCCGTTGACAGCAATTACCAGGTCATTGTTCTTCAAGCCAGCCTCTTCTGCTGGACTTCCAGAATCTATGTTCTTGATGATTTGACCTACCCTCCCCCACCCCCAAAAATAAAGTTGTCATAAAGGCTCCTAAACAAATAAACCAGGGTTTCCACTGGAGTCCCAGGGCTTGACAAAAAATCAATATAAAAGACACACTGAGTACAAGTACTGTCCTTCCATCAATATCCCAAGAAGCTTATGAAGCACCATGTGGGCTCATTTCCTGTTCAGAACTCATTCCAGGATCCAACCCAGCCATTAACGATGAAAGGGTCTTGCAAGAAAGAATGTTACTAAAAGTGACATTCAAAATAGTGTGCAAAGCATTAAGGGCCAGAAAGTTCCCAGGAAGCCAGTGGGCATTCTTATTTATACCTATAAAAAAAATTTTGTTTTAAAGGTCTCACTTTGTCACCCTTGGTAGAGTACCGTGGTGTCATAGCTCACAGCAACCTCAAACTCTTGGGCTTGAGCAATTCTCTTGCCTCAGCCTCCCAAGTAGCTGAGACTACAGGCTACAATAGCCTGCCACAACACCCAGCTATTTTTAGAGATGGGGTTTTACTCTTGCTCAGGCTGGTCTCAAATTCCTGAGCTCAGGCAATCCACCTGCCTCAGCCTCCCAGAGTGCTGGGATTACAGGCATGAGCCACCATGCCCGGCCTATACCTATACATCTTGTATAGAAGCCAAGCCACAAAAAAGGGGGAAGGGAAGAATTAAAAACAAAACCTTAGGAAGCCCATACTGGCATTTTAGTAGACATTGTAAGTGTATTTATATAAATATACCTCAAGGATGTGCCCTTAGCCACCTTCTGACTTCAAATGTCTTTACCAGATACCTTCAGAGCTCTCATACTTTTCTCCTTCCCTCTATTCTAAAAAACTCCAGCCTCACTTTTCCAGCTAACTACTGAGTATCTCCAACAAGATCCATCTAATTTAAGTTTACAAATGAAAAAAATCACTCTGTAGATGCTCATCCCAAAGACCTGCTAGTATCCCCAGTCACCAACACTGGACAGCTGATTCTTCCCCAGTATCTAGTCAGTTGCTAAATCCTTCGATGCTGCCTTAGTACTCCTCACATCCCTTTTCTCTTAATTCCACTTCGTCTACTGTGAATGCAGTTTGTACTAGATCCTGCCTGGAGTTCTACCTACACCACTGCGGGACCCTACCAACAGCTCTCCCTCTCCAGTCCTTCCCTGTGACACCGCTGTGCCTTCGGATCCGCCTTGATGCACATTGTTGAGCAAGTCACCTCCAGGAAACTAAAATGAGAGCAGGCTTTGGAAACAAATAGCCCTGATTTTGACCCAGCTGCACCACAAGTATTTGACCTTACATTGTCACCATATCTTCAAGCCCTCAATTTCAGGAATTCTTCTGACAGAATCGTTATAAGTAACGGAGATGTGCAAAGTCCCCAAGACATTCTACGCTTCATTTTTCTTCTCCCTTACATTGTTCAAAAACTCTTAATTCCTCACTGACTAATGAGCCAAATCCAAATTCGTCAACCTAACACTGAAGTTCCCTTGCCATCTCTCTCCAACCTACCTTTCCAATTTGGATTTCTGTGCTGCACATCAGAAGCCAGTTCCCTACCTTCTTGGAATGATCTGCCTTGCTCTGGCTCCATCTACTTTCCCAAATTCTAGCGGTACTACAATGTCCAAACTTAGCTGTTACTGCTATAATAAAATGGTCTTCTGGTACCTTTTTAATTTTTACTCAAATTACAGTCTTTTATCTGCCCTTGTATTAAGGTGCTTATCATTATCTACTTTCAGTTGTGGACATAAGTTTCTTATCTCCTCTACTAAGTGGTAGGGGCCTTGACTGAGGAATTTCTATCTGATCACTTCATATTCTCAAAGACTCTGAGGATGTTTTACAAAACACAAACCAAGTTAATATTTGATGAGTTAATGTAAACATACATAATGAAAACAGCAACTTCTAGATGAACAACAAGTTTACATGGCCTGTATCCACATTCTTTTATGTGTTCGCCTTTCCTGCTCCCTGTTATCAGAAAGCAGAAAGATTCCTGGCTGTGCACAAGCCCAGGTCCCGGCCCACACCTCTACCAGCTCTAGTGGTATACTGGGGCTGGCCCTCACAGCTCCCCAGAGCCAAATTCTGCACCACACTTCTCTACTTTCTGCTCATGTTGGTAGCCCGAGAGTATTCACGTCATAAAAGTCATCAAGTGCTACAAGCTAGGACACGCAACCGGCCCTAAGAGCCAATTTGCCCAGATCCTAAACTCTTCATTTTGCTGTGGAAACATGGACCCAACCCAACTATGCTTCCTAGTTTCTTGCTGTCCCCCTTAATCATCTGGTAGGGAGCTGGGAGCCTAATGGTATTCAAGTCAGTAGAGTGAAGAATTAGTCAGTTACATGCCAAGTCTTTTCTGGTGCCTTACCTTTCTGCTCTGGACTGGCACTCAGATAGAAACCATAGCCATTGGTTCCCTTCTTCATCTCCACAACTCGGGGCTGGTGGGGTAACAGTTTCAAACTGGCGATTTCTCTTTTGAATTGTATCTTCTGCTCACTGTGGCGTTTGTGGGTCTCTTTGTCCACCAGCAGGAACATGACATGGCTTCCCGACTTCTTAACCTGCAACACAAGCACAGGTGCGGGGCGACATCAGCTCCCCAGAACAATCCTGTGGAATGAAATGGTGCTGTGAGGAGGCACACGGTCTCTGCATTCAGCAAGAAACAGGATGCAAGGCCTGGGTTTAAGCTGTTACACTATTTCCTACCTGGCATTTCTCTATCTTCACTTCTGTAGTTGTTTTTCCCTTTGTTAAGTTTGCCCTCACCCACACAGATGCTAACCCAGATGGGAGCTGGACTTCAGATGCTAACCCAGAAATGTAGGTGAAGGCTAAGTATGGAAAAGAAAGTAAAGGTCAACTTTAAAGCTCATCTTGCAGAGAGTAGAGGAGTTTGGTTAATTGTCAAGGTTCCATATCCCCTCAAAGGAAAATCTGAGTGTTTTCCATGTGTCATGAAACCATGCTGGGACATAAGGTTTGGGGCAATAAACCTCCCCATATTCTGCATTTACCACCACATTGGGAATCTTCTACTTGCTATTAAAACATTTCAGTATCATCAGCTTACCCTTGAATTTATAAATTCAGAGGGGGCTCCTGATCAGGTACAAACAAGATCCAAAAGATAAAGCTGATGGTTTTTGTTTTGTTTTTTTTTTTGAGACAGAGCCTCAAGCTGTCCCCCTGGGTAGAGTGCTGTAGCATCACAGCTCACAGCAACCTCCAGCTCCTGGGCTCAAGTGAGTCTCCTGCCTCCGCCTCCCCCTCCCAAGTAGCTGGGACCACAGGCGCCCGCCACAATGCCCGGCTATTTTTTGGTTGCAGCCATCATTGTTGTTTTGGCGGGCCTGGGCTGGATTCGAACCCGCCACCTTAGGTGTATGTGGCTGGTGCCTTAGCCACTTGAGCCACAGGCGCCGAGCCAAGCTGATGGTTCTTTAAGGCCTCCTATGAAACTAGAGAAGCCTTATTCCAAAACTCTTTATTAGTGCTGCTTATGCCACTAGTGCGCCCAGCCATCCTTATTATGAAGGGGCAGCTCAACTGGATATTCTTTCTGCTATAAAGTTACCCTGTCTCCTGTCACCTCCAGTGACAATGGAAGATAAGGTAAGGAAAGTCTAGGACATACCTTCTGAACCACTTCCTCGTGGCTGGCGTCTTCTACATTCTCCCCATTCACTTCAATCACGTGGTCATCAGCCAGCACCCCAGCTTTCATGGCCACACCTTGAGGTGTGATATCAGTCAGGTATACACCCTTTTTACCTGAAAGGCAGTAAGGATTAAACTCCATTGCCCAGAAAAACCAGAAATTCAAAGGTAAAGGGGTTTCTCCATGTAATAGAAAACAGAACTTCAATTTTATAGCTAACTCAAATGGCCTTTGGCTTCTGATTTAGAATCCTAGTTACAGCTTGACAAAGCAACAAGGAGTGTTTGTTGATTTGAATAAAATTTCTGAACTCAACTAAATGCAAAGAAGGAATCTCAGGTGGCCTTGGCTCCTAAACCAGGAAGTAACAAACCGTGCCCAGGCTGCCCCATTGTGTCATACTCCCTTTGTGTTTATGGATTAGAAAACATCTGTCCCAATCCCTCTTCTTTAGAACTGTTACCAATCATCATATACCAGTGGACTCAAATCTCACTGATCCAGGCTTAACAAGGACAGAGGCACAGGAGGGACAGAAAGCATGTGCATGTTTAGCTGGTGTGATTTAGGTACCACTTAAAGCAGTGCTATCAATTCTTTTGAGACATTACCCACCCTTATCCACTGGCAGTATATGTCCAGGCATCCAGTGGACACCTGAAATTTCAGACAGTGCTGAACTCTGTAATTTTTTTTTTTTTTTTTTTTTTTGGAGACAGAGTCTCACTTTGTCATCCTCAGTAGAGTGCTGTGGCATCACAGCTCATAGCAACCTCCAACCCTTGGGCTTGAGTGATTCTCTTGCCTCAGCCTCCCAAGTAGCTGGGACTACAGGTGCCCACCACAATGCCCAGCTATTTTTTGTTGCAATTGCCACTGCTGTTTTAGCTGTCTGGGGCCAGGTTTGAACCCGCCACCCTCAGTATATGGGGCCAGGGCTCTATCTACTGAGCCACAGGCACCACCCTGAATCCTGTATTCTTATTCATAAAGTTTAATTTATAAATCAAGCACAGTCAGAGATTAACAATAACTGAGCTAATCTTCACACCCTCAGCATATGGTATTTCTTCACTTGAGAATGTTTCACAGAGGTACTGTTCAGCTCTCTTCAGCATGGTTCGAATTGCCAGCATCACTACATTCTTAAGCTTGGGGCCATCATTTTTTATTAATACTTTGTATTTGTATATATGTATGGGGTACGTATGTTTTTATACAGGCGTACAATGTGTAATGGCCAAGTCAGGGTGTTTAGGATGTCTGTCACCTCAAACACTTATCACTTCTTTCTGTTAGGAACATTTCAAATCTTTTCTTCTAGCTGTTTTGGAATATGTATCTTGTTAACTCTAGTCACCCTACTATGCTATTGCACATTAGAACCTCCTGTTTATACCCATTAACCTGCCCCTCTTCAGACCCTCACCCCCTCCCCACACACATACTCCCAGCCTCTGGTATCAGTCTACTCTCTACCCCCACGAGATCAATGTTTAGTTCCCACATATGACTGAGAACATGATATTTGTCTTACTATGCCAGAGTTACTTGAACATGATGATAACACAATTGCACTGCAATATTTCAACAGCTGGTCTGGTAACTATTACATAACTAGTGGGCAGATCGTGTATGTGGTGAGGAGATGCTGGAGCAAGGGATGATTCACGTCTTGGGCAGGATGGTGCAGAACAGCAGGAGATTTCATACTACTCACAATGGCTCAGAATTTAAAACTTGTAAATTATTTCCAAAATTTTGCACATATTTTCAGACCATAAAGCAAAACTGAGGATAAATTTGTCAATCAAGACAAAGGATGGCTTCATAATGACTGACCAAGTCACTTGTAAGGGACAACAGTAACAAATGGCTTCCCTGAATACTTAACATAACTCCTGTTACTTTGTTATATATTTGTCATGAATAAAAGAATTGCTTCATAAAGCTAACCTAAACCATTCACCATATACATTAGCACAAGAACCAAATGAACAGAATCTGATTTTTTAACTGCCTTACTGATAATGAACTTCTAAGAAGTTCCAAGCTTCCTTCAAGCTATTGCGTTTAATAACTAACAAACTTAAGATCTCCATAGCTAGTTTACATCTCTTGCCACCAGTTAAACAAGCATTGGAAATAATTTTAAATTTACTATTGACTTTTGGCTTTATCACTTGCCAACTTATCAACCTACCCCCCATGGCTTCTCCAGTACCACAAAGAATGGGCAATGTTAGAGATGGAACCAGCTAACATCACTCCTCTCATTCCAGCCCATGTCTATGGTCAACTGAGCACAGGTCAGTTTGCACATCAGCAATTCTAGGAACAGAATTTCTAGCACTTCCTGATGGTCAGGGTTTCTCAAATCACTAGTTACCTTTGCAACTAGAGGTCAGGAAGACACTTCAGAACAGTCTAGGCTAGACCACAGCTGAGAACACTATTTCACTGTTAGAAGAGGGCAGAGATTTTTGCTGAGTATCCTCAGCAAACATAACAGTGTCTGACAGATCAATAGGTGCTCCAGAATTTATTGAATAAATGACTACCTGGGCACTCAGATGAAAAAAGATACCACCAGCCAGTGGGGCATGCCTGTAATCCTAGCACTTAGAGGCTGAAACAAGATCTCTTGAATTCAGGAGTTCAAGACCAGCCTGAGCAAGAGATAGACCTCATCACTACTAAAAATAGAAAAATTAGTGGAGTATTGTGGTGGACGCCTTACCACTCAGGAGGCTGAGGCAAGAGAATCACTTGAACCCAAGAGTTTGAGGTTGCTGTGAGCTAAGCTGATGCCACGACATTCTACCAAGGGCAATAGAGTGAAATTATCTTGTAGGAGACGCCAACATCGGAGTAAGATGATCTGCAGCTGAGGCGTGGACCTCGGGCCATTCCTCCACCGGAGTTCCTTGTGGGAGGAGCCCGTGCCCTCAGCACGTAGTCATTGTTAATTACTCCCCTCACCTGTGTTGTTCTGGCTCAATAAAAGGCTGGTGCGGAGGTTGCTTGGGGCTACCGGGAAAGTAAGGGCTAGCCTGCCTTCCACAAGCTTGTACTTCTAATCCGCTTCTCGCCTGGTTCCTTCCTGCGCTAACCGAGACCAGGGCCACAGAAGCCCGACGGGTCGCGACATTATCTCAGTTAAAAAATATTAAAAAGATACCAATCTTACTCAAAGGCAGCTATTATAGAGAACCTCGTCTTTCTAAGTTTTTATTCCCATCCTTCCCTCCACCTTCACCCTAAGGAAGCCAGAAAAGACTAACAAATGTAAACCCCTCTGACCCTCCTCACATCAAAGTGTCCCCAGCTGATAAACACATGGGAACAGGAGTGCCTGGTGCCTACCCACCCCCAGCCCACTGCTGCCAATGTCCTGATCCCTTGTTGCACAACTGTGCAAGGCAAGGGAAACGGGCAGTGAGGGGGAAAGCTGCCCACGGACATCCACAGCAACTGAAGAGTGGAAGTCAAGGAATCAGCATTATCTTTCTTCTGGAATCCTGTCCATGCCCCACCCTCAAGCTCACCTTGGACGGTCTTTAGAGAGAAGCCATAGCTGTTCCCCTCCTTCACGAGGTAGCAGAGCCGGGGCTGGGTCCAAGTCTCCACTCGCCCATTCATCACAGGAGACAGTTTCTTATCATTCAAACCTTGCTCCTTCTGACTTTGACCCAACTCTCTTAAGTCCACCTTCATCTTCATTGCTTTCTCATAGGAATCCCCATCCAGAACTAGTAAAGTCACTGAATTCCCACTCTTTCTGACCAGATCCACGACCTAGAAGGGAGTGTGGAGGGCGGGGGGAGATGACTTTAATGAATAATCTTCTGTCAACTGCCAGAGGGAAATACTTCCCATCTGGCTTAATACCTGGCCCTGGAAATTCTGGTGGTTGACCCTGACACCCAGCTAGTAAGCAGATCACCCCAGCCCCCTCCAGTCCAGCCCTCCTAAAATCCAGCACAGATTAAGCTAGGTCTCTGGCACTTTTGGAACCTAGAGTGTGACCCAAGCCCAGGACTTCTAGGACTAACACTTCCTAGAGATGAATGTTGCTGTGCAGCATAACAGGCCCTCCCACATCTGCTGGGACAGCAAAGTGCAGTGAAAAGAACATCGACTTGGAGTCAGGCAGAATGTGGTAGGGCCAGAGCAGAGGAGGGCCATGAGCACATCAGCAAGCTAAGTTAGTAGCTTCCTAATTCATAAGATAGTAATATACACCTCACAGAGTCATGAGGAGGATTTGACAAGATAATGAATATAAAGTTACCTTAGCTTAATTTCTGGCATGTAGTAAACTTAATGTGTTTTCAACCTGGTACTATTCAAATCTAAGAATGATTACAGTTCTTGGCTGTTTTCTGGGGACTTGATTGGCCAAAATAAAGTATCATGATAAAGATGCCCTGCTTGCCAGTGGCAGCCAAGAAAGAACCAAATTCCACTGACCACAAAAGTTATAAGCAGCAGAGGGGGTGTGGGGACAGAAGGGATCCTATAAGAAGAACCCCAAGTGTCTCATTCACCTGCATATGTTCCTCCTTGTCCACAAAAACACCATTGATCCTAAGAACTCTGTCTCCATCCTGGAGGCCACCCTTCTCTGCTGGGCTCCCCTTCTCAATCACTCGAACCAGGTGGCCATCGGTGTCCTTCTCAATTCTCAGGAAGAAGCCATAGCTTTGTTCATCTTGTTTAGATAGTTTACATTCTCGGGGGTTGAAGGTGGAAGCCATTTCTATGATTAAAACAAATGGATAAATCCATTGAAAAGAAAAATCTCATTGGAGTGAGAACCCTGTCCTCCACCTCCTATAATTCTAGACTGGGTAGTAACTTTGGGCATACAGGTGTTAATGGTTTGAGGTCTTCCTTGACCTATGCCACCTTACCTGACTCCTAATTCTTCAGTTCTCAAGAAGGTCATTACCCCCAGGGAACTGCTCTTAATTCTTCTCACGCCACTCCTGTTTCCCAAGACCCTTTGCTATATTGTCCCTTTTTGGTCTGTTCTTCCCCAGAGTAACAGTCACATGTTATAATTACGTTCTTGCCAATATGAAAGGCAGAGTATGAGTTTGTCTTCTCTAGAGATTGATTCTCAATGCCTCAAACTTGATATGCTCCTCAGAGCCTATCAGGAGGTCACCTTTCAGAACTTGGTAATTTCCAAATCTGTTTCCACAACAACCACCTTTTTACTTGAGTTTTGAGTTCATGTATTTTACTGGGTATTGAACACATAGCTGCCACCAAACTCCTTTTTGCCCTTGACCTAAGTAAGTCTAAATATATGACCCAAAACATTTAAAAAACAAACCCACTCTCGAGAATTTGAAGAGCCTATTAAGCCTCCTAAAGCAGCTTCCCTTTCCATCCATCCCGCCCTTCTATTTGCCCCATTAAAGGAGGAAGGTCCTGAGCCATAGGAGGAAGGCAGACAAGTGTGAAACCAATGTCTCAGGTTTCAACACCCAATTATTGCTGAGGGGAAGACTCCTGCCAGCGGCCCCCACCCCTCCCTCATAGAATAAAAATGGGACCACAACAGTAAAAGGCTGGTGTGCAAGGCAGGGGTCTAGAGCGGAGGCTGGAGGCTGCTCTTTACACTGCCCGCAGGACAAGCCCTCTTGCTTCCTTGTCACTGTTCCCTATCTACAAGTCAGAATAAACTGGCTGTCCATTCCTTCCTCGAGGGACAGGAACAAATGATCATCTAGGATGGCAGTTCTCAACCTGTGGGTCACAACCCACAGGAACTGTATTAAAGGGTTGCGGCATTAGGAAGGTTGAGAACCTCTGATCTAGGGTATGGGGTAGGGTGGAGAAGCCGTAACAAAGTGCTCCATCTCCCTAGAAGCCGTCCTGCGGTGATGCATGATAGCCATCTGTGACCTTTATGCCCACAGAGCTGTACAGTACAAGCCAGACAGAAAGCCTCCCACTCCCTGATGACATGGCCACCACCCGTGGTCTCAGCAAAGTCTGGCAGTCACGTTGCCAGCATCATGAATAACTAAGTAGCCAAGAAAACAAGAGAGAAATAGACTTCCTATCGAGTATCCAGGGAAGAGAAGAAAGGCCAGGCTCCCTGGTGATCATTGCTGGCACCTGGAGAGAGCTCAGGTGTCAGAAGAGCTCAGGTGTCACCGTGTCAGAAGACATGACTGGCTGCCAGGGGGGACACCACTTTGGAAGGACAGTGCTTCACCAGAGACAGGTGTCCACACGTGGAGGCACCTGTTTCCAGGCTGATCTGACTCTACAACACACTATTTTCCTGGCCATCCAGCCTGCAGGCCTGAGTTTTCAGCTTGAATCTATATCTATGTCCCAGCTCACCTCTAATCCCCATCAGCTCTCAGCTTCTTAAAGCTAAAAAGCCTTGGAAAAAACATGGAAAAGGTCTCTGTACTTTATTGGGAAGAAGAGGCAAAAATTACATAAAGGAATGAATAAGATAATTTCAGATGATACTTGCTGTGAAGAAAATCAAACAGGGTGCCATCTTTGGGAACTACAAAGAAAACCCCAAATCCTCTTAATCTTGGAAGTAATTATTGGGGAACCTCATCCACGTCCAACAAAATTTGAAACATGTCCTTAGAATCAGAACAAAGGCCACTAAATGCTATGTTTTGAGAGATGAGGCTGTTTGTGACCAGCATACAAAGGCTCATTTCTAAAGCACCCGCCCCTAACCCTCAGCAATCTCACACCTTGTGGTGCCAACCACAGCCTCTTGTGGTGCCAACTACAGCTCTTCCTCTGTAGCCCAGGATATAAAGTGAAGCCTTATCACTGGTAGGACTCGTCCCACATTGGAAAAAGGGGAAGAGGCAAAGTTTTTCCTGTGTTTCACAGATCAGAAAGCCTGGCATACAAGGAAACACAAATCATTGTTTCTTGGCAAAAACTCAAGTTGGGTTTGTTTGAAGTTTTTAAAACGGCCACGCAGCAATCCCTAGGATCTGTGCCCATGGCTTTGAAGCCTCAGGCACTCAAGGTCAGAACTTCATTTCCATCTGGTGGAAACCAGAGAATTAGAGCCAGTTCACATTAACAGGAAAACTGAAATGCTATGTCCTGGTGAGGAAACAGCTACTGCTGGGAGCCCCCAGATACCTCCAGCCACTGCGTCTGCAGCTACTAACAGATTAATGCCAGTATCCATGGAGTGGTATGTGCCCAGGCCAAACTTAACATCCTCAACTGTGCTGTGGAGAACACAGACGAAAACCCCAAAAGCCTGGTCTTACATGAGACCCTTGGGGCTCTAAAACTGTTCTCTTTGCCATCTTGTAGAAAGATGATTGAACTAGGGGTCACGTGGGGTAGGCTCGGATCCACCTCCAGTCCTGTTTCTGGTTCTGTCGAGTCCACATCCTGGTATGATGTGGGCCCTTAAATCAAGGCTAAGATCACTTTCCTAAGACTCAGCCACTGCTCCATGATGAGGATGCCTGGGGCTCCGGAACACAGGGCCTACCTAGGAGGGATCTTTGTATTTAAGGACCCTATTTCCTACTTCTTCCGCCCCATCCCATCTTCTGCTTCCTGATAAAATCTGGAGGGCAGACCCCTAAAGTGGACAGACACCTAACTAGTGGAAGCTTGTGAGTTTCTGCAATGTGTCAGCAATCATCTGAAGCCAGAGTCTGTTAAGTGTTCAGCAGGCTTTCTTTCCCAGTTCAAATAGCCAAAATAAATTACTAGAAATTCAAAAAAGCTATAACCATTACTGAGCTTTGGGGGGGAAAAAAATCAATACTTGGCAACAAAGTTCTTATCTCTGGAAAAGAACAAGACACTGGCTGGCAGATGGGAAAGGCTCAGGGTGAGAAACCTGAGAGTTATTTTAAAACTTTTTTTCTTTCTTTTCTTTTCTTTTTTTTTTTTTTTAAGAGACATAGTCTCACTCTATTTCCCTTGATAGAGTACCGTGGCATCAATGCTCACAGCAACCTCAAACTTCTGGGCTCAAGTAATCCTCTTGCCTTAGTCCCCTGAGTAGCTGGAACTATAGGCATATGCCACAATGCCTGGCTAGTTGTTTTTTTTTTTTTCTATTTTTAGTAGAAACAGGGTTTTACTCCTGCTTAAGCTCATCTTAAACTCCTGAGCTCAAGGGATTCACCCACCTCAGCCTCTCAGAGAGCTAGGATTACAGGCGTGAGCCAAAGAGCCCAGCCAAATCCATCTTGATTGATAATCATGTTAATCATACCTTTAGACTCTACTCTCTTCCAGAAGGAATAATTATTGCTATCTGGAAAGAGAATAATATGATTGTGGTCAAGAAGAAAACCTGGCACCACCTAGAAATTAACAAGGCTAGGAAGTGACCACAGGGAGGAAGGGGACATTGAACTGCTAGATGTGGCCAGAGTAGAAAGAACTAAAGCCATTGGGCTGTTTCCCACAGAAAAGGAATATATGGTGGGACCTCAGGTGCTTCTCAAGCCTAAGAAAGGCCAAGGTTTCTGAGCTCCCAGCCAGCCAACAACATGGACTGGTAGGATCCACAGTTAACACCCACCCTGCCCTGACAAAGAGCTAGAAGTCTGAGCCGGGAGCTGTTCCTGAGATTAGGACTAAGACCCAAACAGCCAAAAAGAACAGTTCAGCTTCATGGGCTGAGGCTAAGAAACTCTTACTTTCCCCTCAGGTTTCATGACTACAACTTAGAACCTAGGACTTCCCTCAGCAGGCCCAGCTGAGAAGAGTAAGACTGCATGTCCACCGGTCCTAGCGTCAGTGGGGCTTGTTGTGAAGCGCGCCTGTCCTGTCAGCCCGCGTGACAAAAAAGACCTCTGTTCTAAGATAGTTACTTGTGGAAATGTCCTATTAAAGATACCCTATCTGGTTATAAGCCTGTCCACACAGGAAAGGAGACAGAGACGGAGGTCTAAAAGCCACTTATCTGATCAACGTTCCATGACCTCCCAAGAAATGTTTAAAAGTTTCAAGGTCAGCGGGAACCTGATAAGAACACAAAGCATTTTCCAGACCCAGAGTCAACACATAGTGTTTTCCAAAACCTCCAAACATATCCTGCTCAAAAGCAGAGTTAAATCTCTAACTCAAGCTTCCAGCTACCATTTTGAAAAGGAATTCTGGAACTACTAGGAACCAGATAAAATCTGGGCCTAGGGGAAAGCCAATTCTTCTAAAGAACTGATTAACATAACCATCTCCTTGCTTACTTATTTGATGTGGCAAAAACTTTCATACTCTATTCTTAATAGTATAGAAAAGTATCATTCATTATGCACATTATTTAAATTGGGTCCTCCCCCAAACCCTCCCTCCTCCCACCTTCCTGCCCCTCTCTTTCCTCTTCCTTCCTTCTTTCTAGACTATAGTTATGTTTTACCATTCCTACGAATGCATGGGTGATTATATATACTGATTTCATAGTAGTATTCAATACACTGGATACTTTTTCTTACATTCTTGAGATACTTTACTAAGAAGCATATGCTCCAGCTTCATCTAGGTAAACATAAAAGATGTGAAGTCTCCATCTTTAATGGCTGCATAGTATCAAATCAGCACATTGTACCCCATAAATGCATTAATGTACACAGTTATGATTTAATGAATTAAAAATAAAATGAAAATAAATAGTTACTCCTTGAGGAGCAGAGTCAGCAAAAATTACAGGCTCTCCCACCACCTCCTCAATCCTGGGAGCTATCTGTGCCCAAGAAGGCACCAGCTGGCTTTATCCAAGTGAACAGATGTAGTTAGTTGAAGCAGTGTGGGCCTGTAGAGCGGCAGGTGATGCTAGGGATATGCAATCACTACTGTTGGAAAATGTGCCAGGTGTTGTACATATTTTGGTTAATGCTGAAGCTCACAGGTTTTTCATTCCTAGCTACCCCTCTGAATCACTGGTAGAGATTTATAAAAATACTATAGATGCATAGTAGGCCCCTATCTCAGATCTACTGACAAAACCTCCAAGCTTAAAACCCAAACATGAGCAAAGAAACTAGTGCTAGAACTCTCCCCAGGCTGCCCCCAATTCTCTTCTCTCCCCTCAGTCTCACAATCACTAACTCCTTCATGGGTCACAGAAGAATGTCAAGGTTGGATGAGCCATTAACAGCTACTCTGAGCTCACCTTTACCAGCCTTACCCACCTTTACCCAAGGTGGCAGATTGGTTGGCAGAGGCCCTTGGTCACCCTGTGCAGTCCTAAGGATCCAGCACTGCCCACAATCAGTGGCCCAGCCACCAGTATAGAAGTGTGTAACCACCTGAAATCCATTCCTCATGCCTCTTCCCCCAAGCTCTAGTTCTGAACCTGACAAACATAGAATCAAGCAGATGAAAACCACCTTCAACAGTTCGCATGGGACTTGATTGCTCCCCACCTCCTAAACCTAAATGCCTTCACAGCTGAGGACATTCCTTCCCCTTCCCCATACCCTGTGGGTGGATCCCCAAGTTCATTCAAGTCTGAGCCCTGCCAATCATGCCATGAGCCCTGAGCACGAGCCATGGTTGTCAGCTCTACTTTATAGTTCCTTGCTCTCCATCTACCTCTTCCCTGCCACAACACTTCCCTGCATTTAGTGTTCCAGAGCAGCTGAGGGCTCTTAGGATCCTAAACATAGCTCCTTCAGTTTTCCACTGAACATCAAGACTTAATACCCAGACTTGGCCGGGAGCGGTGGCTCACACCTATAATCCTCACATGCTGGGAGGCCAAGGCAGGTGGATCGCCTGATCTCAGGAGTTCAAGACCAGCCTAAGTTAGAGCAAGACCTTGTCTCTACTAAAAATAGAAAAACTAGCCAGGGGTTGTGGCAGGTTCCTGTAGTTCCAGCTACTTAGGAGGCTAAGGCAAGAGGATTGCTCAAGCCCAAGAGTTTGAGGTTGCTGTGAGCTATGATGATACCACGGCACTTGACCCAAAGTGACAGAATGAGACTGTCTCAAAAAATAAATACATATATAAAACCAGACCTGATTTCATTTGTTTATGCCACATATGTCCATCCCACACTTACATGCAAAACACTGAAGTCCCTGCCTGATAGGATAAAGCCAAACTCCACCCCTATTCTCAAGGGACTTTATAGTTGAAGGTTAAAGAGAAGGTTTCATACAAGAACAACTATCACCAGGAGCAGAATATAAGTGCTGTAAGACTTAAAACATGGGAAAATTAAGGAAAGTTCCATAAATTCAGTAGGATTTGACTGAGGCCTTGACAATAGATAGGTGGGATTTCAACATGTACAGAAATAGGAAGAGAGCATCTTTCTTCATCACCCTCAGAAGAGTGCCATGATCCTCTTACCTCAGCCTACAGAGTAGCTAGGATTACAGGTGCCCTCCATAATGCCTGGTCATTTTTTAGATAGGGTCTCACTCTTGCTGAGGCTGGTCTCAAGCTCCTGAGATCAAATAATCCACCTCCCCAGCCTCTCAGAGTGTAGGGATTAGAGGCATGAGCCACTGCACCCAGCCAAGAAGAGAGTATCTCAGGCACAGAATAGTTTGGACATCAGGCCATGAAAGTGGGAAAGTTTGGGGCCTAGTCAAGGAAAATCTGAATACTCAATGTGGTTGAAGGACAGGCACAGAAGGGAAATCGTGACAAACTGGACTGCAAAAGCCTTGAATTCAGCCCAAGGGCTCTGGCCTTCCAGTTTGGTGAGCAGCAGGTTCTAGCGGAGGCTTTTAAGCAGTGAGATGACAGGATCAGAGTTGGCCTCCAAGCAGATAAGTGGATAGACTGGAACAAAGACACACTGGAAGGAGGCCGGGTAAGAGGCAGTTGTCATAATCCTATTCACGTGATAAAGGGCTCAGCCCAGCTTGAGAACAGAGATGACAGAGGTAGAAGAACTACAGACAGGGCTAAGTGACAGATTGTATCAACACTTCAACCCTGTTCCCTCAGATTTCTCCATGCAGAGATGATTTCAGACACAAGTATGACAACACAGGTGTCCAAAATGCTTATTTACACAAATGACTAGTGTCCAACAGGAGTAACACGTCACTGCAGCAGTGTCAGAGGTCTCTGTGTCTCCCCTAACAGGTTTTTGTGGTTTCCCTGCCATGAGGAAGGATGCCACTGCACACAGTGGTACATGCACAGTTGAGTCTTCTGAGGCCACAGCTCAATCTGAACATAACTGCACTTTTGGCTCCTTTTAGTCCTGGGATTGCAAGAATACTCAAATTCTGCAGCTAACTACCTATTCTGTCTGCGTCCCCATAGGGCCAGGTGTACCGGCTCCTGAATTTATTATCTCACCTCAGTGTGTTCCTACTGACCAACCTTGACACCTTTCCTGCTTCAAGCCTTGGACTCCTATTAATGGACTGAGTTTTGTCCCCTAATTCATACAATGAAGCCCTAATTCATACAATGAATCCCTAATCCCCAAGGTGACTATATTCGAAGATAGAGACTTTACAGAGGTAAAGGTTAAATGAGGCTGGGCACAGTGGCTCACGCCACTTTGGGAGTCTGAGGTGGGGGGATCACTTAAGCCCAAGAGTTTGAGACCAACCTGGACAACATAATGAAACCCTGAAGCTAATTTAAAAATTTTAATTACATGTGTGGTGGTACACATCTGTAGTCCCAGCTACTCAGGAAGCTAAGGTAGGTGGATCACTTGAGCCCAGGAGGTCAAGGCTGTAGTGAGCCATGACGACACTACTGCACTCTAGCCCTGGCGACAGAGCAAGATCCTATCTCTAAAAAGAAAGATACGAAATTTTAAAATAAGGTTAAATTAAGTCATAGGGATGGAACACTAATCTAATAGGACTGATGTCCTTATCAACAACAACAACAAAGTCACCAGGGAGGCACTTGCATAGAGAAAAAAAAGAACACAGTGAGAAGGCGGCCACCTGCAAACCAAGGAGGCAGGCCTCAGAGCAACCGATCCTTCTGACACCTTGGATAGTGGCCTTCCAGCCTCTCAGAGAAATAAATCTCTGTTGTTTAAGACACCCATTCTATGGCATTCTATTGCAGCAGCCCTAGCATCTTCTGAATGACGCTGACCACTCAGGCAGGTGTTGGAAAGGGAAGGGGTGGGGGTCAAAGGAAACCAAGCTCACATCTTGGTGACTGGCAGAAAGGCTACACCATTAAAAGATAGTATATCATGAGGAATGAGATGACAGTTTGTGATGAGCTTTAGCCATAGGACTTGACAGATCACCTGGACCATGGGGGATGTTGGGCTGGCATCCAGCTCTGGGACCATCTGCATAGCAGTGCTAGGGGAAGCCCACAGTGATGATATGACCGGAAGAGGGCCAAGGATGAAGCCCTGGGTGATACTGACATCTAAGCAGTAGAAAGAAAAAACAAAAAGGAATAATCAGAAATCAGAAAGCCAAGATTTTACAGTATCATCAAAAGTAAGAGTATTTCAAGATAGACTAGTTAACAATGCCAAACACCACTAAAAGACTGAAAACAGAAAATGCCACTTAAGTTTAGAAAATGGAAGTCTCGGTCAAATAAGGAACAAAGAAATGGACACTAAATAACAGAAGCAATGAATCTACATCTCAGAGCAGATGGGAGAGTTGGGATAGTGGCCCGAGGGGAAGGGGAGTTGATGAATGCTTCTAACATTTTGAAAACTATCAGCATGTTTGTATATCAAGGTATGATATGGAGGACACAGAAAACAGGATTAGCCTGCATGAGAAGAAGGAAGTAACAAGAAAAAAGAAAGGTGAATAAGGTCACTTATCTCAACGTCAATCTCGTCTGTGAAGTACTTGACAAATCAGAAACTTCGAGAGTACAGAGCAAACATAGCTCTGTATAGCCCACGAGGTCAAACAGGGAAAGCAGTGAAGGTGGCCAGGAGATGACTGTGGATTAGCAGCTTTCAGACCGGAAGATGACTATGAAAAAATTACAGGCTGGTGTGCCAGATCTCCCAATTTCTCCAAAGGATCTAGAAATCTAGATTTCTGTAAAAGGTCCCCGTTTTGAAAATCTGAAAGGTATATTAAGTTTATAAGGAACTGTCTAAACCTGAACAGAATTGAGCCCCTGAGCTGAAGGCAAGAAGGACTTCCAGTAGCCAGAGCATTATTTCACAAATTGGACAAAAATGTGTAAGAAACAACTTGGGTTATACCATTAACTTATAGCTAACTAATCAGCGTGGGTTCTTAGGGCTTTCTCTCACTGTAATATACATCTAGAAGAAAAGGGTAACTTTCCCCCTAAATTGGGATATAACATATTTTAAAAACACAAGGCTACAAGGTGACCATTTCTAGATCAATGATGAGCACAGAGCTGGAGCGTCAGCCAGTGGCCACGTGAACTGGCAGTAAAAGAAGTCAGGAGGACGGGACTGGGGACTGCTTCAGGGATGGTTCAGCAAGATAAGCTGAGAAGGAAGAATGACCAAGGAAGCAGTTCCAGAACCTAAAGGGTTAGTACAGGAAAAGTCATCCTAAAAGATCTTAAGTACAGAAGAGTTCCCAGTAATGAAATTCTAAAGCTGCAATATGTGTACGTGAGGGGAGGCTCTGTCTTCCCCCAGCACCCTACTCTGTTTAAAGTACAGTAGAAAGAGAAGGGTGGCCAAGCTTAGTTTTTAATCCTAGTTTCACTCCTTGTTAACTGTGATTCTGTGGGTGAGTTCCTTAATTCTGAGCTGAAGAAGGAAGTCACCTAGAATAGGAAACACATATGGACACAGTGAAGATCCCTGATGACAGGACATGCAGAGCGTCCCAGCTCATTTCTGGAGCAGGGAAGCCCTCACCACACAAGCCATCTCCCCTGAAGCAATAGGAATCCCGTTTCTCTGCGAGAACCTTTGAGCAGTGTTCCTGGCTTGCTTTTTGAAAACAAGAGATTATAGACTAAGGATAGGTAGGCCCCTCAATTATCAGCAAGGGATTCTCCCTCTCCACACTCCAGATCACGTCTGCAAAGCTAATTTTAGCTGCTGAGAAGCCAAAGCTGAAGATTTTGTTCCCCATGAAACAAAACTTAAATAAACTCAAATTTTCCTGGACTCAGTATCACATAAGTCTGAAAGCTAGAGAATTACAAAAATGGAACCAAACACTGTATCAAGAAGTAATATCCAGGGAGCTTTAATAGAACTGCAGGACTAGCCATAGTCTTCTACCACAGAAATAAGCCAAAGGAACAGACAAGAGCAGACAGAGCAAGCAAAGCGTCACCTGAGCACAGATGCCAGGCCCAGGCCTGGACCATGCCAATCAGGGAAGAATAGTGAACTGGCTCACTCACCAGACAGCATCACTGAATTTCCAGATTAGAGAAAGGACAGGGGACAAACAGCACCATCAGTGACAGCCAGGTGCAGAGCCCACCATCAGGAAAGCAAGCCCATGTATTGTTGTCTTTTCCCATCTTCCAAGGCCCAGGACTTTGGTTATTCCATAAACATGGTAGTCCACCACTAGTCAGGTCCCTGGAACAACCATCTTCTCAAGTAATAATTAGGAATCAATTATGTGGTCAGTATCAGACTACAAAGAAAACAGCTTCTCTCCCCAAGGCACTCATGAAACCAACACTCAAGACTAAACAGTAAAAATTTAGGACTGCTGGTAAATTATGTTTAACCCTAGTTAGCACAACAGTGGAAGGATATTTGATTATAGAACTTAGGATGTAACCACAGACTAAATTATTTCTGTCTGAGACACATAGGGAAGAAAGGGAAAAGTCTCTCCAAGTATCACTCAACCTAGACATTTTTTCTTTCCCCTGAACTCTATGCCTATCTGCAAAGCACCTTGAACTCCAGCAAAGGAGAAAGCAACATTCTCAGGTGTAGATGCACAGTATATACTTTTGAAGATTGCTGTTCCTCCAGCATTTGCATGCATCTGTGTAATTAGAAGAGTCTCTAGACTTTTGTTAAAAAATACAATTGGTGGAAAATGTGCAATGTTAAGTCAGCAACTATAGAAAGCTGAGAATTCCCTGTAGTCATCAGCCATGATACAAAGGCTTTGCACCCTATGCCAGCCGTGTCTGGCTTCTTTTAAAGCCTGCCAGAGGGTTAGAAGAAACATTTTTTAAAAATCCTACTATATCTCACATAGTACTGAGAGATGTCTCTAGCCAGGAAGAGATAATGACAATTCAATTTCATCCTTCAAAAATATTTCCCTGACAGCAGGCCCTATATTTTTTATATAGATCATGTATTTTAGGCCAACCGGATTCCTCCTTTGAAAAACAAGACCTGTGGAAATTAAAACACTCAGGTATATGTAAGAGAAGCAGGGTCCTAAAATATGTATTTGTTTACTGTATTTTCCTATTGAGATTGTTACTGTTCGGTCTCAGCTCTGGATAGATTTCAAATGTGAAGAACTCATGAAATGCATCCCACTGTGAATCCTCTAGAGAAGAGTGATCCCAGGCCCAGTGAATGATTGTCGTCCCTCATTTATGCTAAAGAATGAAATCTGCTTATCTCAAAGTGCATTTGGCTGACTGGCACCAAGTATCCTCTACTCCCAGCCACCATAAATGATATACTTTGTCCCATATGGCAGGACTCTGGGTTATCATTCAAGGTCTTTGCTTATCTAAGAGTGGGAGACAGATGTATTTAGTACTGTGGGGAAATAAAAGTGGAGAAAGGACACCCTCGTGCTGCTGCTGCGGGAGCTGGAACCTGAGAACAGCCGATCATCCTGAGGGCTAAGACAAGGGCACCCCCTTGCCCCATTGGCATCTTGCTTTACAAGACACTTCAACTTACATCTCTACCCCTTCCACCTCTCATTTTTCTTCAGCATGTCTGAACTACATAAAGTCTTTGGGCAGCGCCTGTGGCTCAGTGCGTAGGGCACCAGCCCCATATACTGAGCATGGTAGGTTCAAACCCAGCCCCGGCCAAACTGCAACAAAAAAATAGCTGGGCACTGTGGTGGACACCTGTAGTCCTAGCTACTCAGGAGGTTGTGGCAAGAGCCCAGGAGTTGGAGGTTGCTGTGAGCTGTGATGCTACAGCACTCTACCGAGGGCTACAAAGTGAGACTCTGTCTCTAAAAAAAAAAAAGAGCCTTCCAGCCTGTAGTCCCTCCCAATCACTGTCTCCAGCCAAACATCCCAAAACAGTCTCTGAAGAGAAAAAAAGAAAAATAAAAAAGTCCTTCAAGAAACAAAGTCCAGCCTTTTGGCTCAGGCACTGAGGCTCAGCATGACCCAGCCCTGCCTCATTCCCTGGCTCCTTGGCAGGCATCAGCTAGGCTGTGTGTCACAGCACCCAGCCTGCCCTTTGCTCACACCACACGCTCTGCCAGGAATACCATCCTCACTGCTGACTACTTAACTTATTCATGGTAGGTGCTAAGTAGACAATTTTTCCAAGTGAATGGATTCAGGACCGATCCATTTTCAAGGTTCAATCCAAATTTTAGGTTACATGCAAATTTTTCCACAGCCACCAAAGTCTGAAGGTATCACTTCATCTTCTCCATTTTAAATATATTTATAAAGTTATATGTAGTATCAACTGTGGGGCAGGTGTCAGGGCTCAGCCCAGATTAGATACTGTCCTACCCTCAAAGAGCTCAGAGTCTAGTGAGGAAAGTCACAAAACTTAACTACCAAACAATGCTCTGGGCACCAGAGTATTAATATGAGAATGTTTTCTTATTGTTTTACACATTAATTGAGCTACTACTAAGTTTTAGGAACCAATCTAGGTATTCCTTGTGAGTTATGATTTAATCCTAATTAACAATTTCACAAGGTAAAAAAAAGACTGAAAATTTGGTTTCCCATGGTTATTTGGATAAGCAGTCTGAATTCAAACAAGTTGGGTCTGGGATCCTGCCACCATCTACCCTGCCTCTAAACCCTGAAGGGCCTCGTGTGTTAAAGGAACAGAGATGGGTAGGATGGGAGGAAGACATCCCAGGTAGAAGGAACAGCACAAGGTGTGTTCAATGAAATGGGAATGGTCCAGAGAGACCAGGGTATGTGCGTATATGCTGAAGGAAAGAAACAGGTCAGGTTAGACCGAAGTGCCTTGGACTTGGTCTTGTAAATTGCAGGAGTAGCCTACTATGTGTCATGTGTTCCCAACAAGCTAAGCTCCTGTAAGAGCAGGCACCAAAGCCCTCTCTGCATTCTCATACCATCCAGGCTGCATTCAATACAACTGGTGGAAGCCCATGGGCTTTTCTGGGGCTTTGCTTTTGTGTTCCCAGTGGAACCCCATGGTTCCACCCAGCTTCATGAATACACAGTATTTGTGCCCCTAACCAGGCTTGGAGCCTTAGAAATCAGTGGTTGTCTGAGGCCAAGAGCAAACTTTCCACAGCTGCCACCAAGTAGGCTGGGTAGGTGCCATCTTTCCTACTCACCAAAACTCTCACCACTGCCTGGGTTGCTTCATTTCTTGAAGTCATGCATGCTGTAAAGCTGTCTCAAGATTATAATAGTAGCACTTAAGATGTGCTAGGCACTGTGCATTCTCATTTAACCCTCAGTCTTAGGTACAAGGTACTATTACACCCATTGAACTGATGAGAAGTAGAGGCTTAGAGGATACAAGCAAGTCTGGTCTGGAATGTAAGTTTCCAATCCCAATGCCCATGCTCTTAACCACTTAGCCACAACACCCACCAGGCAAAGAGATTAAGGAAAGATCAAAGAAAGGAGTTGCCGAGATCTTAAGACACATCTAGTTCCAGCTTGCTACTCTCAGATTCCTATGCAATGAATGTGAGAATCATTTAACCATGATGTGACCAGAAAAACCTATTCCCATATGAACAGACTTTAGACGTCCCATGCCAAGTGTAAGAGTTCTTCATCTACCCCTCCTGAGAGTACCTTTACCAAAACCACCTGAATCTCGGTCGCACTAATTTTTATTTAGGCAAATATCTAAGCATCTACTCCATGCCAGGTATGGTTCTAAGAGTGGAGAATACAGCAGGTAACACAAGGAACAAGATCCTTGGACGCTTAAAGGTTAACATCTGACAAAGGTGACAAGTAGATGAGATGATTTCTAATCAAGTATATGAAAGGCTCAGCACCTATAGCTCAGCAGCTAGGGCACCAGCCACAGACAGCCTGGGCCCGCCAAACACCAATGACAACTACAACCAAAAAATAGCCAGGTGCTGTGGTGGGTGCCTGTAGTCCCAGCTACTTGGGAGGCTGAGGCAAGAGAATTGCTTAAGCCCAAGTGTTTGAAGTTGCTGTGAGCTGTGATGCCATAGCACTCTACTAAGGGCAACATAGTGAGACTGTCTCAAAAAAAAAAAAAGGAAAAGAAAAGATGGAGACAGTGATGGGAGGAGGGAGGCTGACTCAGAAAGTCCTTGCTGGGGAGGTAGCATTCGAATTCATAACCCAGCTGACAAGGAGCCAGCCTTCAAGGTATAAGATCTACCTTATCCTTGGTGGGCTGAAAAGACATTAGCAATTTAATCTCAATTCTTCCTTCACCAGCAAGTGAGCAAGTAGAGACTCAATGAGATTAAAAGACAAGGGCAAGATCTCCTGACTACAGGATGTTTTGACCTACCCTTCTACAGAGCCTGTAGACACACACATTTGAAATGTAAGCTTCTTATATTGTACTTTTTTTGAGAGTCTCAAGTTGTCGCACTGGGTAGAGTGCCATGGCATCACAGCTCACATCAACCTCAAATTCTTGGGCTTAAGTGATTCTCTTGCCTCTGCCTCCTAAGTAGCTGGGACTATGGGCACCTGCCACAATGCCTAGCTATTTTTTTGGTTAAGGTCCTCATTGTTGTTTGGCAGGCCCAGGCCAGGCTCGAACCCACCAGCCTCAGTGTATGTGGCCAACAATCTACCCACTGAGTATGGGCACCACCCTTACATTGTGCTTTTAATTCCCCAAAACATATTCCTATTTTCAGGAAACCCTTGGGGAAAGGGAGACTTGCACTTGACAGATGATGTATTTGAGGTTCTAGTTAGCTAAGTGATTTATCTAGTGATCTGTCACTAACAACTCAGTCAAAACCCTGGTTATCTGTGTCCCTAGATGAGCAATAGCTACCTAGCAAATGATCTGTGAACACAAGACATCATTCCTAACGACTTCACATTCTGCGGTGCAGAGAACATATGAAAGTTAAAGAGCAGTTCACTTAGTCATAATACACAGACTCAAAGTCCCCAAGTTATTCTCTATGAAAATGAACATGCGATGCTGAGTGACCCAACAACCACGGCCTGAGGCAGTCGGCCCCCATGACTCCGGATACTGGCTGCAGGCTGCTGCAGAACATCTCAGGGATTTCAGATGAGGAGACACGTGCTCCGTGTTCCTCCTGAGCGGCCAAGAATCTCCCCAGCTGGACCAAACGCAGCAGGGTCTTCACAGCTGGTGAACCCTTAAGTCATATTGAAATCCCTTGATTCTCTTGCTTAGGAAATGAGCTATTAGTGGTTCTTCCTAAACCTGCCTATGCCACAGAATCATCTGGAAGAGCTTTATAATGAAGATATTTTGGATTCACACAAGCCCCACAGACTTAGAAACTCTGAAGGCTAGAACCTGGGGAATCTACATTTTATAATTCAGGAAGCCTTGAAATTCACTGGTTTTTCTCATTTCTTAGTACTATAATGTGTGAGAGGCGAGACAGCTGCTTTTATTAACTAGTGAGAAAGTTAGGGTGTATCTTTTAAGGGCAGCTTCCAGAAGAAATTTGTCTCTAACAGCCCAGGTCCTGACATAGTGGGAAGGTCCTGGGAGTCTCCTCCTGGTGATCTGTGAAGTCTGTTGTCTCACTTCCTGTGGCTGCACATCCAACCCACATACAGCCCTGGGAGAGCTTTTGGTTTGTTTTTGTTTTTGAGGCAGAGTCTCACTGTGTCAACTTGGGTAGAGTGCCGTGTGTCAGCCTAGCTCACAGCAACCTCAAACTCCTGTGGTTCCAGAGATCCTCTTGCCTCAGTCTCTGGAGTGGCTGGGACTATAGGCACCAACCAACGCCTGGCTAGTTTCTTCTATTTCTAGTAGAGAAGGGGTCTCACCCTTGCTAAGGCTGGTCTTGAACTTCTGATTTCAAGCAATCCACCTGCCTTGGCCTCCCAGAGTATTGGGATTATAGGTGGAAGCCACCATGCCCTCCCACCAGGGAGAGCTTTCTCTGAGATTCGTTTCCCAATACCCTTGTGAAGCAGCCCTTCACCTGCAAGGGTCAAGTAGGTCTCCAGCAGACAAGATCCGAGAGTGTGGACAATCCCTCACTGCCCCTGCCCCATCCTGTCTCCCAGCCATCACCAAAGGAGCCTGACTCCTCCCTATGGACCTATCTTCTGTCCTTACATTTTCTGGCTTGGAAAAAGGAAAAGAAAGAAGTTGGTGTAGGCACAGGTGGCCAGTGCCCTCAGGGGACACAGAATGGTTCTTACCTGTATCAGGAAGGAAGAGAAGCTGCTCTGTTCACTGGGGACCTTGTCTCTGTTGGCGAGCACTGGTCTTGGAACTCACTGGACTTTGAACAAAGATTGATTTAAAAGCTGATGTATTTAACAGGGATGTGAGTTCAAGTGACCTCTGTCCTGCTTGCTGCCAGCTGGCTGGGCCCTGAGCTGGAAACCTGACAAACCCTCAGCAACCCCAGCGTTCTAGCTCACCGGCCTGAGTGTGGGGGCCAGGATGACACTTCTAGCCTGCTGCTCCCACAGTGAAGAGGGGAGGACAAGAGGGGACAAGGCCACTGGCTCCTGGGCCCTCTCCCTCAGGTAGATGCTCTGGTCGTGCCCAGCCAACCCCCAGTCCCATCAGGACCCTCTACTCCCTCCCATCCTATGGGCAGGCCAAAGACCATCACACACAGAGGCCTTCCTGGGGAGCAGTGACCTGTACAACCCCCACCCAGTAGCCAGCCAGTGGGCCCATAGCCCCAGGAAATAGAGCACAGCCCGCAAGCCCACCTGCATCCCCACCTCCACCCTGGGAGTACTTACTTGCTCAGCTAGCAAAGCCGGAGGGCCAGCATCCCAGGCCTCCTTACGCTCTCTCCCCCCTCTCCTTTTGTTGTCTCTGTCTCACCTGAGGGTGCTGTTTCTTATGGTGCTCCAGACTTCCGATGATTGTCTTCCTCTTCACATACTCAGAGCCTCTCAGGTGAGCCCAGTAAGGTTTGGGAAGGCATTTTCACAAGCGCCTCTGCCCAGCCCCAGCTGTGGCCAGCAGCTGACCCCTATCAGCAGCACCCACGCACACGACTCCAGCACTGGGCTTCTCACCGACCTGGATCCTCAGCCCACACTGCAAATCAGGGCAGGAGCTTGCTCCAGGCAGTGAAGCAAAGCGAACCAGATGCAAGGACTGAGTGGCCTCACCCCTCCTCCACCCACACTGGAAGTGACACCTGTCTTTGCTGGACCTCAGCTTTGCCCCCAACAAAGGCATGACCTGAGCCAATGGGTATACTGTTTAAAATGACAAACATCTGAGCAGCTTCCTCACACCAGGTCATTTCTCTCTTGAGGCTATGCCCTCTTGGCCTCCTGTCTACCTTCCAGAGCAGAAGGGTAAAATGGGAAAAATCTGGATTCAGGACCAGAACACCAAGTTCAAAATCTGACTTTGCCACTACCTAGGCTTTGATCTAGAGCAGTTCATTTTTATCTGAAGCTCACTTACCTTCATCATCTATAAATAGTTGTTATATTGTTTTTAGAAATTTTTTATATCAAGTCAAAATATTCCTCGCCTCTACCTCTCTGGAGATACACCCATGAAGTCCAGTCCTCACTCTACATAGCAGCTCGTCAAACATCTGAAAGCTAGTGGATCCTTATAAACCTTCTTTTCTCTGGATTCAATAAATGTCCCTCATTCCATAAAGTGGTCTGCCTATGCAATTATTTCAAAACTTCTCATGCTAGACCTAGCTAATTTGCAAATTTCCCTCTTAAAAATCAGTGCCTAATGAGGAAAAAATTTTTTTTTTGAGACAAGCTGTCCCCCTGTGTAGAGTGCTGTGGCATCACAGCTCACAGCAACCTACAACTCCTGGGCTCAAGTGAGTCTCCTGCCTCTGCCTCCCAAGTTGCTGAGACCACAGGTGCCCGCCACAATGCCTGGCTATTTTTTTTTTTTGGTTGCAGCCATCATTGTTGTTGGCGGGCCTGGGCTGGATTCAAACCCGCCACCTTAGGTGTGTGTGGCTGGCGCCTTAGCCACTTGAGCCATAGGCACTGAGCCAAGGAAACTTTTTAAGGTGGGAGAATTGTTAGATATCTTCAGTATCAGGGTGGCTACACAATTGTCTATAATTACTAAAATTTGATGGGTTATATTGCAAGTAAGTGATTACTTAGGGTTTTTTTGTAGAGACAGACTCTCCCTTTGTCTCCCTCAGTAGAGTGCTGTGGCGTCACACAGCTCACAGCAACCTCCAACTCCTGGGCTCAGGCGATTCTCTTGCCGCAGCCTCCCGAGTAGCTTACAGGCACCCACCACAATGCCCGGTTTTTTTGTTGCAGTTTGGCCGGGGCCAGGTTTGAACCCACCATCCTCAGTATATGGGGCCAGTGCCCTACCCACTGAGCCACAGGTGCCACCCAAGTGATTACTTAGCTTTTAAAGAAAAAAACCCTAATTCAGTAAAATTTATTCTTAAAACTTCTAAAATGAAAAAAGTAGGGTGAGAAAAAAAAAAAAAAGACAGCCTTAGCCTCAATAATGAAGCTATTTCACGAGGCTTCTCAGACCCAACCTTCCATTACAAACAGAGATGGAACAAATAGCCACAAGTCTTCACGCCCCTGGAAAGAAAAGAGGCCTTGAAATGCAGAGACAGTATTTGTTCAAAATTAAATAAAAATGAGCAATGGCAAAACTCTTTCCTGGTAGGATGTTTTACTGAATTGAGATTTGGATTTTAAAATATTTTTCAGCTATAAGTGGATCTGATCTGATTAATCAAAGCAGAGTAAGTCACTTTACTGAGTACATAGATGTAGACATCGATGAGGAGGAAAAATAACATTATCTAATATGTGCCAAGTGAGCCTTTATGTCTATTATTCTGTTTAAACTTCACCACCAGCCTGTAAGATAATATCCACTTTACAGATAAGAGAGCTTAAATTCATCTGGTTAATTATCCTGCCTAAGACCACCTGACTCGCACGACTGCTGCCCCAGCATTGGGCTACAGCCTGCTGTCCTCTGAAGTAGTGTTATTTGCCTCTATGACAAAGCTTTCCTTCCCTGGAGGAGCTCAAGCAGAGGCTGAGGATGATCTGTGAATCATGGTACAGAAAGACGTCCTGGGACTCGCCTGGTGGCTCACGCCTGTAATCCCAGCACTCTGGGAAGCCAACCTAGGAGGATCCCTTGAGCCCAGGGGTTCTAGACCAGCCTGAGCAAGAGTAAGATCCCATCTCTACGAAAAATAGAAAAATTAGCCAGGCTCCGTGGTGGATGCCTATAGTCCCAGACACTCAGGAGGCGGAGGCAGGAGGATCACTTGGGCTGATGTCAGGGCACTCCTAGCCTGGGCAACAGAGACCTCTGTCTCAAAAAAAAAAAAAAATTCTGCATTGTTAGGGAGATTGTACAAGGCAGGATTGGAATGGGTCTGTTTCAACTCTAAGATTCTATGATCCTAAATACTGTGGGTACTAAGGAGACTCTCCCCATGAGTGCGTAAGTACTAGTGTCTGTGTAGAAGGCATGAAGCTAAGAATTATGAGTGTGGTCTTTGGCATCAAACAGATGCTGATTTGAATCTTATGTTTGACGCTAAAACCTTTGTATTTTATTGTTGTGAGCTCAAGTTTATCTGGGTTTTATCTATAGGAACCCTTGGCAGCCTGGGTGAAGGATTTTCTTTTGGTTTTGTCAGAAAGCACTCCTACATATTCCTAGAACTGTGAGGAAGGGCACTAACAACCTGGGACCAATTTATATTAATTATTTGCCTTGGTCTTCTGGATCCTGCAAATAATGAATGTCAGTTACAACCTCAGGATGCTCTTTCCCCAAAGGCAGATTTGTGGCTGGCAGTTTGCAATAAGGAATTCTTTTTTCTTCCCAGAGTTACTAGGCCAAGAGAGATCTTTTTTATCATCCTTATACAGGGTAGCTGTACAGTTCGTGTGCACTTTATGGCCACCCTGTATATTGTTTATTTATTATTTTCTGTCTTGTCCTTACCAAAATACATTATAAATTCTCCAAGGGCAGGGATTTGTATTTTTTTTTTTTTTTTTGAGACAGAGCCTCAAGCTGTCGCCCTGGGTAGAGTGCTGTGGCATCACAGCTCACAGCAACCTCCAACTCCTGGGCTTAAGTGATTCTCTTGCCTCCGCCTCCAAAGTAGGTGGGACTACAGGCGCCTGCCACAACACCTGGCTATTTTTTGGTTGCAGTCATCATTGTTGTTTGGCAGGCCCGGGCTGGATTCGAACCTGCCAACTCAGGCGTATATGGCTGGCGCCTTAACCGTATTTTTGCCACTATATTCTAAGTACCTGGAATAAAAGCCTAGCATATAGTAAGCTTTCCAAAAATGTTACAGAGTGAATAAAAAAATGGATATCCCTTTGCCAGTGGGGCTGGTTTTTAGCCCACCCTTTCACTGAGAATGTGGCCTTTGAGGGTAGGGTCTCAACTCCTAGGCCTTATCTCCCATCTGAAGGTGACCCTGGGAAAACAAACTGCTTGGTTACTGGTTTCCAGCTCGCTCTTCATGTTTGGGCCTAAGAGATTTATTTTCCTTTATTATGAGCTCAACTATCTATTTGAAAAAAATGTTTGATACGTTTTACCCAGTATTTCTATGAACTTTATAGAGGGAGAGTTTTTAAATTATCACTCTGCCAGAAATGATTCTGCCACTTCATAGTTGCTTTGCCTTTCAAAGATCCAACATTTTTATCTATAAAACACAGATAACACTGACAACCTCTGAGGATTGCTCAGAGATTTAAGAAAATATTGGTTCAGTGTTCAGACCTGGAAATGTATAATACATAACATTATCATTTTTTCATGAATAGGCTCTCTTAATTTATGGGCACACATTGTTCAAACAGGCTTATGAAAATACATGGGCTAAAAGAACAGAGTGGGCCACCCAGGAGTTTGGGATATTTAGAGGCATCATGGACGGCATTCTTGTTTTCTTACACCCAGGATTTTGTGCAACTGGTCAGAAAAAAAGAACTAGAAAGACTTGAGCAAAGTGGTGGTTACATAGGTGCTTACGATTAATTATTGAGTTATACATTTTTATGTACTTATTCTGTGTACATATGATGTTTGATAAGGAGGTTAAGAAGTAAGGAATTTTAAGTATTCTAATACATGTATAGCATCCTAGAGTAAGAATCAACAGTTCCTCAAGGCTGCAAGTAACTTCCCTGAGAGATTTAAGTTCGGAAGTTTCAGCTACACCTGGCCCTCCACAGTCTATTCAAAAATAGTGGTTACAGCACCAGCCCCATGCACCAAGGCTGGCGGGTTCGAGACCAGCCTGGGCCAGCTGAATGGCAGTGACTGCTGCAATAGAAGAGTGGCTGGGCACTGTGGCAGGTGCCTGTGGTCCCAGCTGCTTGGAAGGCAGAGGCAGGAGAATCACTTGTGCCCGGGTGTTTGAGGTTGCTGTGGGCTATGACACTGCAGTACTCTGCAGAGGGTGACATGATGGGACTCTGTCTCAAAAAAAAAAAAAAAAAAAAAATAGAAGGGATCCACATCATGCGTGTGACCTCCATTGGAATACCTGAGCCATCTGGTCAGGAATCTCTTCACCCCAATTTTTTTTAATTGGGGTACGATGTGCATAACAAAAGAATTTCTCATTTTAACCATCGTTGAGGGCACAGTTCAGTGGTGTTAAGTATGTTCACGTTATTGTGTAACCATCACCATCATCCATCTCTAGAACTTTTTCATCTTCTCAAACTGAAACTCTTGCCGATTGAATAACTTCTGGTTCGTCCCTCTCTCCAGACTCTGGAAACCACCTTTCTACTTTCTGTCTCTATGAATTTATCTATTCTAGGTACCTCATGTAAGTAGAATCATATAGTATTTGTCCTTTTTGTGACTAGATTATTTCACTTAGAAAATATGTTCAAGTTTTATCCATGTTGTAATACACACGTGTCAGGATTTCCTTCCTTTTGAAAGCTAATAACTGATGGTATGTATTTACCATGTTCTAGTTATCTCTTCATCCATCATTGAATGGGTTATTGTCAACAATGCAGCTATAAACAAATATGTGCTCAAGTCCCTGCTTTCAGTTCTTTTGGGTATTTGCCCAGAAGTGGAATTGCTGAATCATACGTTTAATTTTTAAGCCCCCTAAAACTAATGTTTTCCACAATATTCGGCACCATTTCACATTCCCACCAGCAATGCACAAGGGTTCCAATATCTTTACATCTTCACAGACACTTGTTATGTTTTTCTAACGGTGGCCATCCTGATGGGTTTGAGTGACATTTCATTGTGATTTTGATTTGCATTTCCCTAATGATTAATAATATTACACAACTTTTCATGTGCTATTGGCTGTTTATTATATCTTCTTTGGAGAAATGTCTATTCCAGTCCTTCATCCATTTTTTAAAACAAGTTGTTTTGTTGTTGTTGGCTTGTATTCAATTTTTTGAGTATGAAACAAAGACCCAGAAAGGTAAAGTGACTTAGCCAAGTTCACTCACAGCAGAGCCATGGCTAAAACCCTGTACTTCTGTTTCAATGGCCAATACTTTCTCTACTACGCAGTCTACCTGGACTGATAGGAACCATCCCTGATATCCCCAAATTTTTACTCCAACTTCAGATCCGAATGTCCCAGCATGACCTTGCCTTTTTAGCAGCTCATGAACTTACTCCAAACCTGGCATTTTAAGCCCCAGGGATTTCCTGTCCCTGTCCAGAGTCACTGTTTATGACTCTTCCCTATGTTACTCTGGCCTCATCTACCACCTGAAGAGGCAGCCTGTGTAGTTTGCATAGCTGTGAAAGAGTTTATTAGGTCAGGGTCCAGATGCAAGACTGAGATAAATGTTTTACAGCAAGGTAATGGGCGGGAGAAGGGGTACTACCACTCTGCTTTGCTGCAGCATACACTGTGGCCCCACATGATTGCTGATTAGAACTTTCTAGGTTTCTTCCATAACCGTGTATCAAGGACAGGGGATGCTTAAGGAGCTGTGAATTATTAACACATGCAAGCTGGCTGCAAATGGTACTTAATCATTTTCCCAAAAGAAAAACTGAGGGCGGCGTCTGTGGCTCAAAGGAGTGGGGTGCTGGCCCCATATACTGAAGGTAGCAGGTTCAAACCCAGCTCTGGCCAAAAACTGCAAAAAAGAAAAAAAAAAAAAAAAGAAAGAAAAAGAAAAACTGAGGCACAGAGCAAGAACATGCCATGTTCTGGGTTCCTGAATGTTCCAAGGCCTGGGTACTCTTACAGTGTGGGTTAAAAGTGTGTGTGATTGCCCCTTTCTGAGAGACACAGAAATGATCAGTGGTCCTTGGGAAGTTTAGACCCTGTCTTAAAGGGCCAGCTTCTCAAGGGCCACCAGAGGGACAAGCTGGGTAACAGGAGCTGAGTAAGGCAAGCTCCAGGGGTCTCAAGTCCACAGCCTCAGCCTGACCTCGGCCCTCACAGACAGTAAGGGGACCATCCCATCCAGAGGCAAAGGGTCAGTGAGGAGGAATCAGAAGCAGTCTAGTGTCCCGAGTCGATGGCATGATTGAAAGACATTCCTGCCTGAGAATGTCACCTCCATCAGAGCAATGCCATTGCCCCAGGCATTCCAGCTTGGAGGGCAAATTCATCGTGCCTCTATCTCTGCCACTGCTGACAATTCTAATATGCCAGAAAGAAAACAATGTTCATCTTCATCATCCACTGAAGAAGCCCGACTCAGGATGAGGATGGTCTCATCTGAGTCTTCTTAGGGTGAACTGCAGTGCCCAGGCGAGCCAGCAGCAGCAGGGAATGTGTCCTTCACCAAACTCTACCTTTTACTTTCCTCTGGATCAATTAGAAATATCTAGGGGGGCAAAATGTTAAACCCTTGATGCAAAGAACTAGGCATCAAGGAGGCCTGGGTTCCTGGTGCCTGCGGGAAGGGCGAGGAGGAATAGACATCTCCAAGTGTGGGAGACCAGTTTCCCTGGCAGAGCAGCCCAGTGTTGGGATCTGCATGGTGCACGTGTGCTGGGGAGCTCAGGAGAAGGATGCGGGATCTGAAGCTGCAGGGCCACAGGTCATGTTACCTTAGTATCCAAGAGACAATGTAGCCCTGCTCTGGGGAAAAGAATTTTCACCCTGTTATCCACATAGCACCCTGTGGTGGTAGGGGGGAGCCCCAGCCCCTAGAACAGTCAGAGCTGTGATGGCCATTTCTGCCATCAGGCTGCTGTGTCCTGGAGGAATTGTGCAGAAAGCAGTGTAAACAACAGGTGGCACTGTTCAAGCCAGCAGCCCCACAAGCCTGGCCTCCCATCTCCAGGAGGCCTGGTTGCAAAGGAACCTGGTATCCTCTGACCAGGGAGGGACAAGGCAGACTCTCCAGGACACTTCAATAATTGGGGGAGACAGATCTTCTCTGACATCTGTTTAAGAGTGCAGAACTTGAGATTCCCTGATGAGCCCTTCACTGCAGCTTGGAAGGCTGAGCGAGCTGGTCTTCCCAGGGCCTGCCTTCTCATCCCAACACTCAACCCCCTGAAGCGTCATTCCTGTCGCCACAATAAACAGCTCTGGCCCCCTCTGCATATTATATTACTGGGGATTCTGGGCAAAAGGCCAGCAGCGATAGTGGCTTAAGGTGGAGGCAAAAATACCTACACAGCTTTGCTCCAAGTGCCCTCTGGCCCTTAGACTTGGCTTCCTTCTAGGAAACTGTTGGACATACCAGGTGTCAGTTCACCCTTAGGCCTCTTGTCCAGGGAGAAGCTGGCCCTCCCACCTGGAGCCTCTGAAGTGCTTTCTCTGGGCCAAGTGCTGCTCACCAACGCCACAGCAGTCACACAGCAGGGTGAGCCCTGCTGCAGGCCAAGGTCGGAGGGGGTCTCCTGGCCCACACCACAAACTCAATGCTAAGAGCCTCATGTGGACATAGTCAACAGTTACGAGGGAAAATGGGACAGGATACCACGTGGACGCACCCTCGGCATCTTCATTGCCTAAAGTCCAAGATAGTTGAGTGAAATGTGGATACAGTCACAAAAGTTAAAGTGACCTTTGGCTGCAGTTAACAGACTAGATGCTGGCTCGGAGGAGGCACGTAGCAGGGCTGAGCCACACACCTGAGAAGGGAGTTCAACAAACTGGACTCTTCGGAGGAAAGCAGCAAGGACAAAGGAAACACTGAAGTCATGAAACCACTGACACTACCATAATGGATAATTGAAGGAACTGGAGATATTTAGCCCAGAAAGGAGAAACATTGGAAAGAATGATCAGCTTTCTTCATAGATTTGATAAAAAAAAGAAAAGCTAGGTAACAACACTGGCCCGCACTGCTGAATGCTTCTTACATGTTGTGTGTCCTGCTCTCCAAACATCAATCCTATGATGTAAGTCCTGTTATTACTCCCATTCTACCATGGGGGAAAAGTCAGAAAAGTTGGGTGACTTGCCCAAGGTCACACAGTAAGTGGTGGAGTGAGGACTCCAGCCTGACTCCTGTGCCTATGCCTTAACCTCCATCCATGGGCACGTCCTCGGGGAGCCCTCAACAGAACAGTGGTTGAAAGCGAAGGGGAGGCAGGTCTGAAGGCAACCCAAGGTGGGGGTGTTCAACAAGGAATGCTGGGTAGAGACTCTGGGTGGTAGTGAGCTACACAGCACTAGAGAGATCCAAGCAGAGGATGCAGGTGGTGTAGAGCAGTTTGCCAGGAATATTACAGCAGCAGCAGCACCTGGAACTTGGTAAGAAAACAACTTCTTGGCTCGGCGCCTATAGCTCAACCGGCTAAGGCGCCAGCCACGTACACCTAAGGTGGCAGGTTCGAATCCCCAGCCCGGACCTGCCAAACAACAATGACGGCTGCAACCAAAAAATAGCCGGGCATTGTGGCGGGTGCCTGTGGTCCCAGCTACTTGGGAGGCAGAGGCAGGAGACTCGCTTGAGCCCAGGAGTTGGAGGTTGCTGTGAGCTATAATGCCATAGCACTCTACCCAGGGGGACAGCTTGAGGCTCTGTCTCAAAAAAAAAAAAAAAAAGAAAACAACTTCTTGGACTTCACCCCTTAGTAGGTACTTCAGACCTACTACTGACTCAGAAACTCTGTGGATGGGCCCAGCTATCTGTATTTTCACAGGCCCACCTGGTGATTCCATTACATTCTCAAGCTTGAGAATCAGTGACATAGAAGCTTCTGCACACTTCCAGGGACAGGATTGGGTCACTGTTGCCATGCCTTCCACTTCTGACACCCCACAGTTCTGCACAAGTAAGATAAGCATGTGACCCAGAATCCATCCAGTTTTCTTCCCTTTTTTTTTTTTTTTTTTGACACAGAGTCTCACCATGTCACCCTGGGTAAAGTGCCGCCACAGTGTCATAGCTCACAGCAACCTCAAACTCTTGGGCTTAAGCAATTCTCTTGCCTCAGCCTCCCAAGTAGCTGGGACTACGGGTGCCCACTACAACACCCAGCTATTTTTTGGTTGTAGTTATCGTTGTTTGGCAGGCCTGGGCTGGATTTGAACTGCCAGCTCCAGTGTATGTGGCTAGCGCCCTAGCCGCTGAGCTACAGGTGCCAAGCCGCCTTCTTTATTTTTATGTTGAATATTTGTTCTTCATATCTCGAAAACACTGACAGTTGCTAAATTGCATAACAGGACTCAGTTACCTTACACATTCAAAGGTATGGTGGCTCAACCCTATAATTCCAGTACTTTGGGAGGCAAGAGGATCACTCAAGTTCAGGAGTTTGAGACCAGCCTGGGCAACATAGCAAGACCCTGTCTCACAAAAAAAGTTTTTTTTTAATTGGGCCAACCACAGTGACTCATGCTTATAATCCTAGCAACTCTGGGAGGCCCAGGTGGCAGAATTTCTTGAGGCCAGAAATTGGAGACCAGTCTGAGTAAGAACAAGACCCCATCTCTACAAAAAACAGAAAAGTTAGCCGGATGTGGTGGCACATGCCTGTACTCAGGAGGCTAAAGTAGGACTGCTAGAGCACAGGATTTTGAGGCTATAGTGAGCTATAATCATGACCCTGCACTGCAGTCTGAGCAACAGAGTGAGACCCTGTCTATAAAGAAAAAAGAAGGTCCACAGGATAAATATTAGGAAGGCTGTGTATGACCAGGAGGCAGCTTATATTCCAGCCACTTCATTGCTTCTTTGGCTTCCAAAGAAGTCCCCTAAGTCTCTCCTCCTCCTTGGTTCATCTTGTTTCTTTAATCCTACCATTTGAAATCCTACATTTTCTAAAGGCTCAATTTGAATGTCAAGTGCTAACAGTGTCTGCTCCACAGGGGGCAGACTCCCTCCTTCCTCCCATCCTTTTCTCCTAGGTTTTCTCTCATTTCTGGGGTATTCATTTCTTCTGGTACATTCTGCCTTGTGTCATGGGGATGTGGGCCTCTCCCAACAGACCATACTCTCCTTGAGAACAGGCCAGTCTCAGTCATCAGCCTCCAGTGCCTGGCACACAGTAACATTCAGTGAAGATTGATCAAAAGCAGCATTAGAACTATGTATGCAACTGTTTGCAGGATGGATGGACATTGCGTGACAAGAAGGAAACTCACTGTGATTCGGCTTAAAGCCTTGAGGTCTTTGCAGAACTTTGAGGTTTTTGCAATAACCTGCACGGATACAAGTGTGTCTGCTAATGCTCAGGTGGCCCCACCTCACACCCCACAAACATGGTTAGCTTTAACACCTCTTCATGCTCACGATAATCAGTATAACCCCTGGCAATGAGAAATGCTGTATGCTCTCATAGCCAAACTTTGGAAAGTATCACACAGGACCACATGTGGACAAGTCTCCAGTTTAGGGAACAGAGAAGTCACACATTTAACTACTCTCAAAGAAACAGCAAATACAGATACTGGCAGACCAGAAACCAGGCCCCAGGTTAGCAGTTTATGTCTGTGGGTCCTCATGTCTTGTGACCAGGATGGTGGTGAGAGATTCTCCTTCCCTCATGGATTCCCATCCCCACACCCCTGGAATGGACTTATTCTGCTGTGAAAGCTGAACATTCTGACGGAATGAGGAAACTTGTCTGATGTCCATCTCATCTGCCAATGACTTCACTGGGGTGAACTGGGAGTGCTCAAACCCCAGAGCACTTTACTGTTTTTAGGGCTACAGAATACTAAAATAACAGGAATAACAAGAGAGGGAGCGACTCTAGATTAGTCATGGAAAATTCTCCCAACCCTTCCCACCCTTCTTGAGCTCCTGAATAGCCTGGCACTTGGTAGCAACCATTATAGGTGTTTGCTCCAGAACCATGGGGCTTCCTATTGTGCTGGGTCACCTGGCACTGGGCCTGGCCCAACCTGGCAGGAGTTAGAGCCCAAAGCTTCTAATTCTCAGACCAATTCTCTTATCATCCAAATGGTAAGACCCTAGAATTAGGAATAATCATTATAATCTCCCCAGCCATTACTGATCAAGAAGAAACCCAACAGAACAGAAATGGGTAAGGAGGGCCTGGCATGGTGGCTCATGCCTGCAATCCTAACACTCTGGGAGGCCAAGGTGGGAAGATCACTTGAGCTCAGGAGTTCAAGACCAGCCCAAGCAAGAGGAAGACCCCTATCTGGTTAAATAGAAAATTAGCCAGATGGTGTGGTGGGCACCTATAATCCCAGCTACACAGGAGGCTGAGGCAAGAAGACCTCTTGAGCCCAGGAGTTCCCGGTTGCAGTGAGCTGTGAGAACTATAATGCTATAACTGCACTCTACACATTGACAGCTCCCCACCCTTCTTTCCCTTCAGCCAGGAGCAGCTCTGTTGTCTTTCCAAACCTCTATTAAAACTCTAAGAAAAAGAAGAAACTCCTGGATTCAAATGATCCTTCCACTTTGGCCTCCCAAATCACTGCACCTGGCCCATTTGGCATCTCTCTTTATACTTTGTCCCTTTTATCTTCTAGTTATTCTATTATCAGTCCTATTCTTATTATGAATTACAAGCAAAAAAAAATCTGTGCCTCCCAAGGTGAAGAAAACAAATTTAAGGGGTATTTTTACTCAGCCCTCTCAGCACTTTAGTCTATTTCTAATACAAAAAAAAAAAAAGAAGAAGAAGAAGAATGAAAAGGAGAAAGAAGTAGAGGAGGATGTACAAGAGAGAAAGGAGAAAAAACCACAGCAGGGGTGGGGGGAGGCAGTGGAGGAAAGAGGGGTAGGAAGACCTCTGACTGCTAAAAACCCACTCTGTGGTTTTCAGAGTGAATATAACGGTCTCATGAAGGCATGAGCAATGTTGAAAGTGGGGAGAGAGGATTTTAACAAGACCAAAGAACAATTTGAGGGCTGAGAGCAAGAAAGAAGAACTTCTGTCTTGAGGTAAAGAGGTCTATGGGGGACCTGGGGTCTGGGAAGAGGATGGGATGGTTGACAGAACTGCTCAGGTGAGGATATGTCTAGAGTGTAGCAATGTTATCACAGCTCACTGCAACCTGGGACTCCTGGGCTCAAGTGATCCTCCCACCTCAGCCTCCTGAGTGAGAAGCTGGGACTGCAGGCACCTGGGACCACACCTGGCTAAAACTTGCTTCTTGAAGGGAAATGTCCTCTGCCCTCAGGAGCCTGGGGGAGAGATGGTCACTTATGCCAGCTAGGCTGGCATGCTCATACTCTTCTTCCCTGGGCTTTTAGGAGTCCTGGCCCCATTCTGACATTCCTCAAATGGGAAAGAGCCACGCCACACTGTCTTCACAGGAGGGAAATACAAGCAAGTACCTTGGCAGAGCCTCAGCCCCTTATGCTGTTCTAAATCCTCCAGGCTTCTATTCAGTGCTCCTGTGGGGACAGGATGGGGGAGTAAAAGGCAAAGGGTCATTTTCATAAATAAAAAGGAGATAGAGAATTACTGGAGGAAAGTGACCATAGTTTGGTTCAACCCTCTGCTGGAGCCTTCAGGGCTGGGCTGAGAAAAGCCCCAGGGCACCACTGAGCTTGGAGCTGGTCCTGGGAGGCACCTGTGAGGGAAGCTCCTGTCCCAGGTGTGTGCTCTGGGACTGGTGAAAGAAGGAGGCTTCTACCCATGAGCATGTTTTTAGCAGAGTAAACCTGGAAATTCTAGAGTGAAAAAAGGTGATTTAGAGCTCATTTTCCCCAAGTACTAGAGTTATGCACTTTAGTAGAAAGACCTTTTGCTTAAGAATCAGGAGACCTGGTTGCCTCAGTTTTCCCTAGTTGCAAAATGAGTTCCTAACCACGGGTCCATGGACTTTCCAGAGGTCCATCACCAGACGGGTTCATAGGATCTGTGAATTTGGGGGAGAAATACATCTGTATTTTCACCAATCTTTAATTGAAAGTTAGCATTTACTTCAACCAAGGACATAGGTAATGATCTAAATAGAATTTGCCACAATAGAAATCATAGATATTTCCAAATGTCATTAAAGTTGTTATAGATTTCTCCACATGTCACACTCAATCTTCTAACGTTTTGACAACTGTCCTGTTATATTGTGTTTTCTTCCTCACCCTATGTATTTTATTTTAATTTTTTAATGTTATCCTGAGAAGGGGCTCCACGTGCTTTACTCTGGGTTTCTTTGCAGTTCTGTGGGGGATCTGTATACAGACGCATTTATGGAGCTCAGAGCCTACCTTCCAGCTCCTCTGAGAAGTTAGATTTCCGCGGTGGGAGATAATGGAATCTTTTCCTTACTATCTTGTCCCCACCAGCGACCGTCACTCCCCAGAACACTTGATAAAAGCTTTATGTGTCATTTAACCATCATGACATTCCCATGAGACAGCATTAGACACAAGAGGAATGTGAGGCTGAGCGAGGTTAAGTAATGTGCCGGGGATCACGTGAAGGTTGGATTTGAAGTCTGGAGTCTACGCAGCTCAGAACCTCCCAGCGAGGGTGCCTCGACTTAAAGAGGGGGCGAAGAGGGCTCTGACTGCCCTGTGCAATCTCTCACCCAGCCGCCTTCCCAGCCTGAGAATCCACAGGCCCCGGCCAGCCCGCTATGGGGCTCACCACATTTTATGGGCGAGAGGAGACCTGCTCCTGGCTTGTAGTGGGCCCAGAAAGTTCCTAGACTTTCCACCCCCCCCTCCCGCCCCGTCCCCTACCCGCTACTGAGGGTCCCTTGCTGCTGTAGTACAAGCTGCGACTTCAGGACCACCAGACCCCCATCGCCACTCCTAGTTTAGGCTTTCCCGGGCCAGCCCCTACCCCGCACCCCTAGCGACACAAGGGACAGAAGGCAGGACCCAGGAACCGCGGGGAGGGTGGAGGGCCACCGCTGACTGCAGCTGAAGGCAGCTCCCTCTGGCGGTCAAGTGTGGCGTCAGCGGTACCCACTCCGCGTTGTCCGCCTGCGCCGGGGGCGCTCCCGATCCCAGGCACCAAGGTCACTTATTTCAAGAGTATCTTTGCCCTACGGCCCCGCCGTCCCCAGCCCTGGTAAAGGGCCCACGGCGGACTTACACGCTGTGCTGCAACTCGGTCCTAGGCACCACGAGGCCCAGCCACTCCCGCGGAGTGACTGGCGGTGTCAGCGCCTCGGAGCGGGTCAGCCTGTCCCTCTCTCCTCCTGCGCTGTGCCCCTCCCATCTCGCTGCACCAGACACCCGCCCTGAAAAGGGACATGGCCTTCTCAACATTCATCACTACCTAGTGCAGACCCAGGACTGCAAGCCAGATCTCCCCAGCCCGCCCCACTTTAATTCTTCCACTGTGTCCTTCAGCAGTGGCTCCCCAAAGCCGGCAAACATCTGCCAAGGCCTAACTCCGCTGCAATGTTGCAGCCTTTCCAGATCCCTCATTCAGAATATCTGCTTTCCTATTCCTTGATATACTTTAGGACCTTATTGTCCTTTTTAGCTCAGTCCTTGTGTTGAGCTGTTCACGAAAGGGGTGGGTGGCTGTGAGCAGAGTGACAAGGGGAACTCCGGGAGAAAGACTCTCATAAGCTGGATTGAGATCCTAGCCCTCCAGTTAAAAGCTGTGATTCTGGCCACAGAGCAGGTGGCTCACTCCCTAATCCTAACACTCTGGGGAAGCCAGAGGCAGGAGGACTGCTTGAGCTCAGTTCAGACCAGCTTGAGCAAAAGTGAGACCCTGGGGCGAGTGGGGTCGCTCAGGCTTGTAATCTTAACACTCTGAGAGGTCGAGATGGGTGGATTGCTTGAGTTCACGAGTTGGAGACCAGCCTGAGCAAGAGCGAGACCCCGTCTCTAAAAATAGCCGGGTGTTGTAGTGGGCACCTGTAGTCCCAGCTATTCCAAGGCCAGGCAAGAGCATCGCTTAAGTTTAAGGTTGCTGTGAGCTGTGACGCCATAGCATTTTATCCAGGGTGACAAAG
This sequence comes from Otolemur garnettii, assembly GCF_000181295.1. Lineage (NCBI taxonomy): Eukaryota > Metazoa > Chordata > Mammalia > Primates > Galagidae > Otolemur > Otolemur garnettii. Next base: position 360,340 of record NW_003852468.1, on the reverse strand, counting down.
TAAGACTCTGCCTCAAAAAGAGAGAGAGAGAGAGAAACCCTGTATCTACTAAAAACAGAAAAAATTAGCCAGGCACAGTGGCCTGGGCCTGTAGTCCCAGCTACTGAGGCAGGAGGACTGCTTGAGGTTGCAATGATGTATGGTGCCCTGGAGACAGAGTGAGGCCAAGAAATAAGCTGTGATTCTAAGCAAGTCACAAGTACTCTCCAAACCTCCATAAGCTTAGCACAAATGGCTAGTTAAAAAATAATAATAGCTTAGTGTTGTGTAAGAACTAAACACAATCATCTATGTGGATGCACCTGGAGCACTGTTAATTGCTTCATTGTAAAGAGCGGTACAAATAATCATGGCTAACATTTAGTGAGGCCTAACTCTATGCCTGGCACTATGCTAAGTTACATAGGTTATCTCATTTAACGCTCACAACAACACTTAATAGAGGATATCGCCATTTTAAAGACCAATTTCAGAGAGGTCAGATTTAAACCAGTTGGTCTCACGCTAGAAGCTGCATTTAACTATATAAATAGTCTACCCATGGTGTCTCACACATAATAGATGCTCAATATTTGCCCAGCACATCCATTTATTAAAGGCTGAGCATGTCTGGCCTAGGACCCTGAGAGACTTGTCCAAGTCATACAATTACTGAATTTTAGGACCACAATTTGAACACAAAACACTCAGGCTCTAACATCTGCTTTTTAACCATGATGCTGGGCTGAACTGTAATCCTTTTTTATCTTCCTCTTCAAATCAAATGATGTATTAATAGTTTTGTATTAATAGCTAGGCACAACCCATGTCCTTAAACATCAATATTTTCTTTCAGGAGTCACCAGGACATTCTGGTAGAGACATGGTGCAGTCCAAAGGTATGACAACACAGGAGAGGGGGCAAGAAGTTGAGGTCAGGGATTGACCTTGAGGCCATGCCAATGGGCTGCTGCTGGAATTTTTTATTGAGATTGTGATAAATTTATAGATAAATATAGGGAAAATTAATAACTGTCTCCAGTTTCTGTTATGTTCCTTAATAGTATTTTAATGTTTTTATCTATAGGTCCTATTAGAAACCCCGTTACATTTCTCTGGGCATTTTACAATGTTTTTTTCTTCTACCATATTTTCTGACTAAGACTTAAACCTAAGAAAAGTAATAATTTGTGTAACCATTTTCTAAATGAATACTTCCTATTTTATTTATATTAGTTACATATCTAAATTTAATTTACTATTTTATGTACATTTTAATTATAAAAGATTCTACTCTATGGATATGCCATACTTTATTCAACTATTCTCTTACCAATGAGTCTTCACTTGTTTCTAATTTTTTGGTATTATAAAAAATGCTGCAGTGAATATCCTTGTACACATTTCCTGGCACACTAATGCTTTTATTTCTACACAGTAGACCCAGAGGTACAGGGTATGTGCATTTTAAATATTAATACATAATGAGACTGAGCACAGCAGCTCATACCTGTAATCTCAGCACTTTGGGAAGCCAAGGCAGGAAGACTGCTTAAGGCCAAGAGTTAATATCAGCCTGGGCAATAACTATATCTACAAAAAAAAAAAAAAAATAGAAAGATTAGCTGAGCATGTGCCTGTAGTCCTAACAACTTGGGAGGCCGAGGCAGGAAGATTGCTTGAGCCCAAGAGTTTGAGGCTGTAATGAGCTATGACTGTGCCACTACACTCCAGTCCAGGTAACAGAGACAGGCCCTATACCTTAAATATCTATACACACACACACACAGGATGCCAAAAAAGTGTGCACATTTTAAGAAAGGAAAAACTGTATTAAGATTGTAATACTCGGCTCGGCGCCTATAGCTCAACTGGCTAAGGCGCCAGCCACATACACCTAAGGTGGTGGGCTCGAATCCCCAGCCCGGACCCGCCAAACAACAATGACGGCTGCAACCAAAAAATAGT
>NW_003852468.1:343091-357633 GCF_000181295.1 Otolemur garnettii | reverse complement strand
GCTATGGCATCACAGCTCAAGGCAACCTCCAACTCCTGGGCTTAAGTGATTCTCTTGCCTCAGCCTCCCAAGTAGCTGGGATTACAGGCGCCCTCCATAACACCCAGCTATTTTTTGGTTGTAGCTGTCATTGTTGTTTGGCAGGCCTGGGCTGGATTTGAACCTGCTAGCTCTGGTATATGGGGCTGGTGCCTCAGCCGCTTGAGCTACAGAGACCGAGCCTATACGGAAGAATTTACTTATAAACTATGTTGCTCAGGCAGGTCTTGAACTCCTGGCCTCAAGTTGTCCTTCCACCTCAGCCTACCAAAATGTTAGGATTACAAGTATCAGCCACTGTGCCCAGCCTTCCTTTCCTTGTTAAATGAATATTTCCATTCCATTTCTCACACAGATTAATGTGATATATACTGTGATTGAAATTATTTTTTATTTTTTTGAGACAGAGTCACATTCTGTCACCCTTGGTAGAGTGCCGTGGTGTCACGGCTCACAGTACCTCAAACTCTTAGGCTTAAGCAATTCTCTTGCCTCAGCCTCCAAAGTAACTGAGACTATAGTCGTCCACCACAATGCCTGGCTATTTTCTGTTTCAGTTGTCATTGTTGTTTAGCTGGCTCGAACTGGGTTCAAACCTGCCAGCCTTGATGTACGTGGCTGGTGCCATAACCACTGTGCTATGGGCACTGAGCCAGTTTGGTTATATTTTGTTTAATGTATCTGTGAGGTACAGGCTAAGTTCCTATAACAAAAAAATGGATAAAAAAAAAATGCAGTGGCCTAAACAAGACAGAATTTTCTTTCTCTCTCCTGTAACAGTGCTGGGTAGTCTAGGCTAGGTAGGTCACTTTGAGGTTTTCCAGAAGTTCCTCCTTCAGTTGTTTGCTTACCCATTCCTTAAACTTAAAGTATTGCCCTCAGCTGAATGGCTGAAGTGAGTTCACTTAGCACTCTACAATTCAACCTGCAGGAAATGGGAAAGAGAAAAAGGGTGAACATTTTGTTATTCTGCTGCACAGCAAAGTGGCTTAAAATAATAATAATTTATTCACTCACAATTCTGTTTGGGCAATTTGGGTTGGTCTCACATGGGCTCATGCTTTGGCCTATAGTAAACTAGAGGTAGGCTGAGTGCTAACTGGTTGCAGAAGGCCTCACTCACACGTCTGACGCTTGGCTTGGGTAACTGGAGAAACTTGTGTCGTGTGTCCCTGGCATCTAGCAGGCTAGCCTGAGCTTTGTCACAGAGTAGCTGGATTCCAAAGGAGGGCAAAACTCAATGCATAAGCACTTTTCAAGACTCTGATTGTACCATATTTGCTAAATCCCTTTAGCTAAACCAAGATTCAGCAGGCTGAGTGGCAAAGCCACATTGTTAAATGGTAGGTACACAGAAATAGGAGGACTTTGTGGCAGTTTGTTTTGGCAATCTGCTACAAACTACCAGATCTATAGTAGCACAAAATACTTCCCTTTACCTGCCATTGACAAAAACTTAGCGACATAGGAACACCCCAGCTACAGAGGCTGACTAGGTAGACAAGTTCTTACTAAAATTCAGTGTAGGGGAAGCAGGAGGGTTCAAAAGGGAGACTTGGGATAAGTAAGCACAGTGGCTTATGCCTGTAATCCCAATACTCTGGGAGACTGAGGCAGGTCGATAACTTGAGCTCAGGAGTTCGAGACCAGCCTGAGCAAGAGGGAGACCCTGTTTCTACTAAAAACAGAAAAACTAGCTGGTATCATGGCAGGCACCTATAGTTCCAGCCACTTGGGAGGCTGAGACAAGAGGATCACTTGCGCCCAAGAGTTGAGGTTGTTGTGAGCTATAACGACACAACACTCTATCCAGGGCAACAGAGTGAGACTCTCCCCCCCCCCAAAAAAAAGGAGAGAGAGACTTGGGGGAAATGGACACTGGAGGGAAAGAGCAGTCTATCCCATAGACAATGATTCCATAAACTATTTCTTCAATTTTTTTTTTTTTTTTTTGAGACAGAGTCTCACTTACTCACCCTGAGTAGAATGCCATGGTATCATAGCTCTCAGCAACTTCAAACGCTTAGGCTTGAGCAATCTTTTTGCCTCAGCCTCCAGAATAGCTAGGACTACAGATGACCACCACAACTCCCAGCTAGTTTTTCTATTTTTAGTAGAGACGGGGTTTTACTCCTGCTCAGGCTGATCTGGAACTCCTGAGCTCATGATCCATCTGTCTTGGCCTCCTAGAGTGCTAGGATTACTGAACTACCATGCCCAGTCTTTTCTTTATTAAAAGCAAAGAATAAGAAACCACATAATTTAAGAAAGGACTAAAAAGTAAAAACTTTCAATTAGGAGCACATTTCAAATTGTCCCTCTAGTTCCCAGCCAGTAAAGGTCAACCCAGCCAGAGGAGGTAGGAAAGGAGAAGCAGTGGGAGGGCTCAACCACAGGCCCCTACTCATGCAAATCACCTTGAGGAAGGGTACAAATTACATTTGAGGATTTGGTAATTAATTCACTTAATTAATTAATGTGCTCACATACCTCTTAGAAAGTTTTTAATACCTTCAGGGTTATCCACATTTCAGTTTTAAGGCAGTTGCGTTAGAATATTTAATTCTGATATCCTTCTCACTTCTTGTTATTTTTCAGCATTTTAATTCTGTTCTTTGTACCAACTCCAAAAATAGATACATTTTTTGGTTTGGCCTCCCATTATAGTTTGATTAGGTTTTTTCTTAAAATTGTCATAGTAAAAACACATTCTTATTAATGTAGTATATAAATTCTCAATCTCATTCCCAAGGTAAACACTCTACATTTGGACATATTTCCTTCCAGATATGTATGGGGGGAGATACGCGCATCTGTCTGTAGATAGACAGGGATACATACACAGACAAATATGTACATATATACACACACGTATAAATATTCTGTATTAAGTTTGCTTGAAGTTTTAATAAAATATTATGAGACAGAATAAAGTTGCATATTAAAAAAATATATATACTATGGCCAAATGATTTTTAGTTTCCTTAGGGTCACAAGGACATTAACAGTTTTAAGAAACCTATTTAAATAGATCACTATACTAAAATATCTATAAAGAAAAAGCAGCGTGGTACAATGGCTCATGTCTGCAATCTCAGAACTTTGAGAGGTTGAGGTGGTAGGGTCATTTGAGGCCAGGAGTTTGAGACCAGCCTGGCCAACATAGTGAGACATCATTTCTACAAAAAAAAAAAAAAGAAAGAAAGAAAAATTAACTGAGTGTGGTGTCATGTACCTACAGTCCCAGCTACTTGGGAGGCTGAGGCCGGAGGATCACTTGAGCACAGGAGTTTGAGACTGCAGTGAGGTGTGGTGATGCCACAGCACTCTAGCTTGGGTGACAGAAATGGACCCTGCATCTAAAAATTAGAAAGAACAACCATATGGTCATTTTATAGTTGATGTTTAAAGGCTATTAATAAAACATTGAACATCTATTCTTTTTTTTGACCCTTAATGAAATAGAACTAAATATAAATTCCTTAACATAATAGAATACAGAATATATCCCATTCCCAAAGCTAGCATAATGCTTAATAAAAAATCAATTGAATTAAACTCAGGAAAAAAGAAATTGATTCATTTTTATTATTATTATTTAATATTTTTCCAGAGATATTAACCAATGCAATTAGAAGAGAGAAATCAGAGCCATTAAAAAGGGAGTAATTACATGTCTGTAATCCTAGCACTCTGGAAGGCTGAGGTGGGATTGCTTGAGCTCACAAGTTCGAGAGCAAACTGAGCAAAAGCAAAACCCCATTTCTACTAAAATAGAAAAACCGAGGCAAGAGGATCACTTGAGCTGGAGTTGGAGGTTGCTGTGAGCTATGACGGCATGGCACTCTATTCAAGGTGACAGTTTGAGACTGTCTCAACAAAAAATAAAAGGAGTAATTATTATTTACAAATAATATATGACTGAAAATCTAAGAAAATCCATAATAAACAATGACAGAATTAAGGGAAGGTAGCTGGGTATGAAATTAATATCTAGTAATCTGTTGCTTTTACATATGAAAAATGACAAGTTAACTGGAAGTATTTCAGATTGCATGTGAAAACCCCACACTGTACCCCAGAAGTGCATTGATGTACATAGTTACCGTTCAATAAAAAAAAAAGAAAAAGAAAAAGAAAAATGACAAGTTAAAAGATATAATGAATGATATAAATATACAAAGAAAAAAGAGTTAAGAGTTATAATGAGGGAAAGTGACATTTTCAATAGTGACAAAGAAGATACATTACTCAGAAATAAGCTTAAGAAAAAATGGACAAGGCCTTTATGAAAAAAAACTGCCAAGCATGTCTAAGACAAACACACACACACACACACATACACCAATACACAAGATTGAAAAAGTAAAAAATAATATAATGTTCTTGGATCAAAAGAATCAATGTCACAAAAATTTCAATGCTCCCTAAGTTAAAATATAAATTGAACATACACCAATTTTAAAAATACCAATAGGGGCTGGGCATGGTGGCTAATACCTGTAATCCTAACACTCTGGAAGCCTAAGGCAGGTGGACTGCTTGTGCTCAGAAGTTCAGAGACCAGCCTGAGCAAGAGCGAGACCCTGTCCCTACTAAAAACAGAAAAACTAGCTGGGTTTTGTGGTAGGTGCCTATAGTTCCAGCTACTCAGGAGGCTGAGCCAAGAGGATCATTTGAGCCCAAGAGTTTCAGGTTTTTGTGAGCAAGATACCACAGCACTCTACCCAGGAAAATAGAGTGAGATTCTGTCTCTAATTAATTAATTAATTTATAAAATATACCAATAGGACTTTTCCTTGGTGGTGGGTGGTGGGAAACTAAACAAACTGATTATTAAAATCAGATAAAAAAATAAATTTATATAAAAATTCTTTTTTCACTTTTGAATTTTGAACCCTGTAAATGTAATTACCTATTTGAAGTTATAAAATTCTCAAGAGTGAGACCCTGTCTCCACTAAAAATAGAAAAATTAGCCGGGTGTTGTGGCAGACACCTGTAGTCCCAGCCACTGGGGAGGCTGAGGCAAGAGGATTGCTTACACCCCAGAGTTTGAGGTTGCTGTGAGCTATGATGCCATAGTACTCCACCCAGTGTGAGAGAGTGAGACTCTGTCTCAAAAAAAAAGAAAGTGCTTAAATATGTTTTTAAAACATATACACACATAAAGAGAGGTTTTTAAAAATAAAATGTTCTCATACACATAAATCTGCAATTTGTCTTTTTTGGCATAAAGGTATGTTGGCATTCCTTTGAGCCTATATTTACAGAACTATTTTATTCTTTTTAATAATATATATATACATTTTATTGTATTAAGTGAAATTTATGAAGCCATTCCCTATTGATGCAATTCAGGAGCTTTTTTTTTTTTGGTTTCCTGCAGCTGGAGCTTTTGATATGGGGGTAATTCTTCTTAGCCAGGATTAGAAGATATAAATATAAAAGTAAAATAACAAAAATATTGGAAGAACATTATGGTCTTAGCCTGAGGTAAATGTTCTTAAACAATACTGGAAACCCAGACAACTTGAAAGAAAAGATAGATAGGTTATATTTCATTATATACAAATGTAAATTGTGTTTGGGGCAAAAAGTATCATAAACAAAGTTAAGAGACAAACAACAAAGTAGGAGAAAGTATTTTTTTTTTAATGGCAGATAAAAAAATGCAGATGGGTTAATATATCTAATATAAAGATTCTAAAAGTTGATTTTTTAAAAGAAATGCAAAGAATATGAGCACACGATTCATAGAAGTACTCATAACCAGTAAAGATCCTCAACCTCAGTAGTCATAGAAATGCAAAATAAAACAATGAGATCTAATTTTTCATCTATCAGGTTGACAAAAAATGTAAAATACAGACAATATCCATTGCTGGCAGGGTATGTACAACAAGAAAATGTACACTACCAAGCATTTTTAGTATTCATCTGAATCTCAACTACCTTTTGGGAGAGTAACCTGATTATGCTAGAAAAAAATTTTAATGCTCATATTCTTTGACCAAGCAATTCATTTAATGTAGGAAAAAATAACCTGAAAAATATAATCTTTAGTTTCTGTTTCTCTTTCCCTCTTGCTTCTCCCCAGTACACCTCTCTTGATTTAGTGTCTCACTGCTCAGCCAGCCGGACTATCATCACCAAGCCCTCCTCTACCTCCATTATATTCTAGCCAACCAAAGTTACTGCCTGGGACAGGGGGATGGGCTTGGAAGCCTTTGTCTAGTGGGACCCCTTGTGCTTTCAGGAGAGTGAAGCCAAAGACCAGCCAAAGTTCCTGGGCTTTCTGACAACGTGCAGGATGCTGATGGCACCTAGAAGAAGCTACTGTGCCCTGGCCATCTTGTTGGCATTTGTGGACATCCAATCTGGTGGTGAGGACAGACCCAAGAGCAGAGACAGCCATCAGGGAGAATCTTGGGCTCATGGGGAGGGATGGATCCCATAATTTTTTTCTAGTAGGGAAGAAAAGGACTCATTCTTCTTGACCCTAATGAAAGGGTAGAAACTATTATTGGTAGAACTAATACTATTCCAACTCCATCAGACATTCTGCCTCTGCTATGTGTTGTAAAGAGCCTCATAATCTGGGCCTCAATGCAGGATTTCTTCAGGCTTTTATATAGGATGGCCATAAAGTTCGTGTGCAAATTGCACACGAACTTTATGGCCACCTTTTATTATGAAATCCAGATTTAAGGTACAGATACTAGAATCTTCATCAACTTTAGCTACAAGTTTAATCTTCTGTGTCACTTTACTTATAAAATGGGAATAATCACACCTGTCTCTATGGCTATACCAAGAATTAAATACAGGGAAAGCACTTTATTTATTTATTTAAATTGAGATAGAGTCTCTCTTTCTTGCTCTCTGTAGAGTGTTATGGCATCATAGCTCACAGCAACCTCAAACTCTTAAGCTCAAGCCATTCTCTTGCCTCAGCCTCCCTAGTAGCTGAGACTATAAGTGCCCACCACAATGCCCAGCTATTTTTTTCTGTTTGTTTTGTTTTGTTTAGCAGGCCCTGGTAGGTGCCAACCCACCAGCCCCTGTGCATGTGGGAGGCGCCCTAACCACTTAGCTAGCCCACTCCCTGGAAAGCACTTTAATAGAAACCCTATAAAAGTCCCAATTGGAGGGTGGAAATAAAATATAAACCATTTTTGAGTTGAATGGCTGAGATTTCACCCGCCACAGGGGTGGGGAACCTGCAGCTTTCTCATTTCAAGATTGTTCCTTTTTAAGCCCCAAAGGAGTCAAGAAAAGCTTCATCTTTCTTTGTTGCACTGCTTTTAATAAAAGAATTTGTCCTACAAAATTTGGATTCAGTCAAAAGGCTGCACTTAAGGACCTAGAAGGTCACAGATTCCCCAACCCTATGTGGCAGGCTCTTGCCCATAATCTACTCTTCTGTGAGGGTGGCACTTAACATCTCTGGGGGAGCCTCCATCTCTGCTTCAACATTTTCCTGTGAGTGAATTTAGTTGACCATGTCTACCACAGGGAGTTTTATAAGGCAAAACATTTCACAGGGGTTCAACCTGCTGAGGGAGTGAGAAATTGGGTGGCAGCATCAGCATCTGTATGGTGAGTTTTTAGCAGGGGGCTGGATTTAACCAAGGCTGGGGTTTTGCAAGGAATCCTGATAGAAGTAGTAAAGCTAAGGGAGCTAAGGGTGCATATAAGGGAGTGATTATAGCAGTGGACTACAAAATAGAAACTGCATAAGGAAGTGAAGTTGTGAGGAGAGTGAAAGACAGTGAAAAAGTGGTAGTGTCCATGGATGGGAAAATTAGGAGGAAAGAGACCCACTGGGCCAACGTATTATGTTGGGCTAACCCAACTGTCTTGTTTTCTCCACTTCTGTATCCAGGCTATAGATTACTTATGGAGAAAATGATAAAGTCTTCAGATTGCTACCATCAAAGAGTTGTGATCTTTGGATATCAATGGTCCCTCAATAACTTGTCTGTTTCTCCAGTCCATTTTCACTCCCAATTCCACATAGTGGCCATTTTTAATCTTCTTTGGTGTCTCCATGACTTCTCTTACTTCTTACTTGGTAGGAAAAGTTTTACTCATCCCTGAAGTATCAACTCAAGTACGAAATTCTCTGTGAAGTTTTCTTGATTCTTCCAGACAAACTCAGGAATCTTGCAATTATCGGAACTATAAATTCGAATTGTAATTTTTTGCCAATCTATCTTTACATTAGGTTCTAAGCTCTTTGAGAGTGGGACTCATGTTTTATTCATCTTAGCCCCAGCAGCATACAGCTTGGAAGAGTGGATACTTAAACATTTTTGTTAAGTGAAAAAACAAATAAATAACTCTATGGATAATGGAAGCTTTGAGCTTGTATTTAGTCCCTTACCTCTCATATTTCTCTTGCGAAAGGAATTAGGTAACTTGCCTATAGTCACATAGCCAAAGACAGAATGGGTGTTTCTTGTCCACCACTGTCACTGCTAGGTTGTACTCCAGTATCTCTAATAAGAAAAGAGCAGGTATGATGAAATTTGAGGAAATCTACTTGACCTCCCATGGGTAATCCTTCCTTTCCCATTCTAGGATGCATAAATATCACCAGCTTAGTTTCCCAGGAAGGAAAGCAGCTAAAGTTAATCTGTACTGTGTGGATCAAGAAAGAAGAGGCTGAGGGGTTTGTAGTGTTTTTATGCAAGGACAAGTCTGGGGACTGTTCCCCTGAGACCAGCTTGAAACAGCTGAGACTTAAACGTGATACTGGTGTTGATGAAAAGTCATCTCAGTTGGTGTTCACCATAAACCAACCCACACCACTCGACACTGGGACCTATCAGTGCTGTGCCCGAAGTCAGAAGCCAGATATCCACCTTCAGGGCCATTTTTTCTCCATTGTAGTCACAGGTAAGTCCCTAATATTCATCTTAATGCAACCAGGTGGGATAGTAAGCAGGGTTTGGGGTCCTAGATCAGCAGTTCCCTCCTTGAGAAGAGCCCTTCATTTATTCAGTCTTCCTTGGCAGCACATATACAGAGTATCTCATTTTGTCTTTAATTTAAAATATTAAGATAGGGCTGTCATCCCTTTTTTAATGACAGGAAAGGAGTCACCCCAGAGGAGTGAAAAGAGATTTGTGCAATGCCCCTCACTGATCATTGCTAGTAAAAGCAGAGAGAAGTCTGGAATTTAGGCCTCCTGATTCCCAATTCAGAGCTCTCCCAGAGACATGGCTGTATTTGTATTTCTAAATGAAAGCAGAGAAAGAGATAAGTTTGAGGTAAAATGGATATTTGTCTCAAGGAACATATAGTTGTAAGAAACAGAAACCCACACAAGCTACCACAGATCGTAGGGAGAAAAGAAAACAAGTACAGAGGGCCTTCATGAGTTACAGTTCCTGGAATTAGAAACCAAAAAGCCGAGAGAACTCAAAACAGTTACTCCCCATCTCTAACGCTCTGTGACAGTGAAGCCTGTCTGCACCTCTGCATGCCTTCATTGTGTGCACACTCCCACTTCACTACTACTTGGCACAGCCTAAATTCAGTCTTTCCAGCCTCAGCTTTATATGACTTCCTTGAGTCAAAGTATCCACTCACCCTCTGTGCTTCTGTATCTCCAGACAATACAGCAAACCTTCCAAATGTTGTGAAAAAAAATTTCTATCTAAAATTCTATATCCCACCAAACTACAAATCAAATGTGAGGAAAGAATAAAGACACTATCAGGCATGCAATGACTTAAAAAATTTTGATTTCCATGTGATCTTTTTATATTTATTTATTTACTTATTTTGAGACAGAGTCTCACTCAGTCACCCTGGGTAGACTGCCGTGCCATCATCACAGTTCACAGCAACCTCAAACTCCTGAGCTCAAGTGATCCTCCTGCCTCAGTTTTTCAACTTTTCATAGGGACAGCATCTCCCTCTTACTCAGGGTGGTCTAGAAGTCCTGAGCTTTAGCACTTGCCTTGGCATCCCAGAGTGCTAGGATTACAGGCATGAGCCACAACGCCTGGCCCATGTGATCTTTGTAAAGAAGCTACCAGAGTATGTGCCTCAGTTAAAACAAGAATGTGAATCAGTAAAGTGGATAAAATGAGATCTAGGAAACAACAAATCTAACAAGGGAAAGGAGAAGAAGAAATTCTAGAATGAAAAAAGGGCAAAAAGCATTCAAAAAATTAATGAAACAAAAAGTTGGTTTTTTTGAAAAAAAATTAAAATCTAGTAAATTTTTTGGCCAAATTAACTAGAAACAGAAAAGTAAAAACTCTAATAACCTCAATCAGAAATGATAAAGGGGAAATAACAAAAGATGCCACAGAGATACAAGAGATTATATCTGACTACTACTACAAGAAACTCTATGCTCAGAAATTTTACAATGTGGAGGAAATGGATGAATACCTGGAATCACACCCTCTCCCTAGACTTAATCAAGAAGAAATAGATCTTTTGAACAGAACAATTTTAAGAACTGAGAGCAAAGACACAATAAAAAAAAAAAAATAACTCCCAACAAAAAAATGCCCTGGTCCAGATGGCTTCACACCAGGAGTCTATCAAACCTTCAAAGAAGAACTTATACCCATATTGCAGAAATTATTCCAAAAAACTGAGAAGGAAGGAATCTTCCCCAACACGTTCTATGAAACATCACTGTGATACCAAAACCAGGAAAAGACCCAACTAAAAAGAACTTCAGACCAATTTCACTAATGAATATAGATGCAAAAATTCTCAATAAAATCCTTGCCAATAGATTACACCTACACATTAAAAAAAATCATTCATGGGCTGCACCTGTGGCTCAAAGGACTAGGGCACCGGCCCCATATACCAGAGGTGGTGGGTTCAAACCTATCCCTGGCCAAAAACCTCAAAAAAAAAAAAATCATTCATCATGATCAAGTAGGTTTCATCCTAGGGAAGCAAGGCTGCTTTAACATACACAAGTCCAGGCTCAGCGCCTGTGGCTCAAGCAGCTAAGGCGCCAGCCACATACACCTGAGCTGGTGGGTTCAAATCCAGCCCAGGCCCGCCAAACAACGATGGCTGCAACCAAAAAATAGCCGGGCATTGTGGCGGGCGCCTGTAGTCCCAGCTACTTGGGAGGCGGAGGCAGGAGACTCACTTGAGCCTAGGAGTTAGAGGTTGCTGTGAGCTGTGATGCTACAGCACTCCACCCACGGTGACAGCTTGAGGCTCTATCTCAAACAAAAACAAAAACATATATAAGTCCATAAATGTAATTCACCATATCAACAGAAGCAAAAACAAAGACCATATATGATCCTTTCAAAAGATGCAGAAAAAGCATTCCATAAAATGCAGCATCATTTACTAATTAGAACACTTAAGAATACAGGCATAGGTGGCACATTTCTGACTCTGATCGAAGCCATCTACCACAAACCCCATCTAATATTTCTACTGAATGGAGTAAAACTGAAAGCTTTTCCACATAGAACTGGAACCAGACAAGGTTGCCCTCTATCGCCACTACTATTCAACATAGTGTTGGAAGTTCCAGCCAATACAATCATGCAAGAGAGGGAAATAAAGGGCATCCAAATGGGAACAGAGTAGGTCAAACTCTCTCTCTTTGCCAACAATATGATCTTATACTTAGAGAACCCCCAAAACTCAACTACAAGACTCCTGGAAGTCATCAAAAAATACAGCAATGTCTCAGGATATAAAATCGATGTCCACAAATCAGTACCCTTTGTATATACCTTTTATAGCCAAGATGAGAAGCTAATCAAGGACACAATTCCCTTCATAGTAGCGTAAAAAAAAATGAAATACCTAGGAATATACTTAACAAAAGAGGTGAAGGACCTCTACAAAGTAAATTACAAAACCCTAAGTAAAGAAATAGCAGAAGATATTAACAAATAGAAGAACATACCATGCTCATGGCTGGGAAAAATCAACACTGTTAAAATGTCTATACTTCCCAAAGCAATCTACAGATTCAATACAATCTCCATTAAAATACCATCATCATACTTTCAAGATTTGGAAATAATAATTCATTGTTTTGTATGGAACCAGAAGAAACCCCATATAGCCAAGGCAATTCTTAGGAATAAAAACAAACCCAGGGGTATCACCCTACCAGACTTTCAGCTATACTACAAGGCCATAGTGATCAAAACAGCATGGTACTGGCATAAAAATAAGAGATATTGACATTTGGAACTGAATAGAAAACCATGAGATGAAACTAACATCTTACAGCCATCTGATCTTTGATAAACCAAGCAAGAACATACACTGAGGAAAAGAAATTTTACCTATTCAATAAATGGTGTTGGAGGGCTGGGCAAGGTGGCTCATGCCTATAATCCCAGCACTCTGGAAGGCGGATGCAGGTAGATTACTTGAGTTCACAGGTTCAAGACCAGCCTGAGCAAAAGCACGACCCTGCCTCTAAAACTAGCCAGGCGTTGTGGTGGGTGCCTATAGTCCCAGCTAGTTGGGAGGCTGAGGCAAGAGAATTGCTTGAGCCCAAGAGTTTGAGGTTGCTGTGAGCTATGATGCCATATCACTCTACCAAGGGTGACAAGTGAGATTCTGTCTCAAAAAAAAAAAAAAAATAATAGATAAATAAATAAATAAAAATAAAAAAATAAAGGGTGTTGGAAGAACTGGATAACCACATGTAAAAGACTAAAACTGGACCTGCACCTCTCACCACTTACAAAAATTGATTCAAGATGGATAAAGATTTAAATCACTCTACCCAATGAAACTATCTCAAAAAAAAGCAATAAAATAAAATCAGGTGATAATTATCTCTAGAAAAAAACCTAAATTTCATAAAAACATAACACACAACTTGATTCTGCAAAAAATAATGCAGAATCTGAATTAGGGAAACATGACTCATTTAAATAAAATTTGTGATATTATTTTTGGAAGGATGCAGAGGGAAAAAAGGGGTGAAGTATAAGAGAACCATATTCTCATCTACTATAACAGAAACTCAAGAGGTAATGTCTAAATGTCATCATTAGGAAGTGGCAATATGGTCATATTATGTAGGAATACAGTAAAACCTCTCAAAGATGTGGCAGTGGTTGTCTCTAGGTAATAAGCCTAGGAGGATCAAAGGGCATTGCTATTATTCTTCACAGAATTTCAACCATTTTACTTTTTAACTTTAAGAAAAATAAATAGGCTTGGTGCCTATGGCTCAAGTGGCTATGGTGCCAGCCTCGTACACTCAAGGTGGCAGGTTGGAATCCAGCCCGGCCCGCCAAACAACAATGACAGCTGCAACCAAAAAATGGCCAGGTGTTGTGGCGGGCGCCTGTGGTCCCAGCTACTCGGGAGGCTGAGGCAGGAGACTCGCTTGAGCCCGGGAGTTGGAGGTTGCTGTGAGCTGTGATGCCATGGTACTCTACCCAGGGGGACAGCTTGAGGCTTTGTCTCAAAAAAAATAATAATAAATAAAAATAAATAAATATAAATGAACCATCCACTCCCAATAAAAAACTAGTCCAGAGTCTTTGAACAAGTGTTTTCATCACCTCCTATGGTTGCTAGTTAATTCAGTCTTTCTACGTTAGTTTGGTTCTGACCTGTTTTCCTTGCTTTCAGGTGTCTTCCTGTCTCATCTAGCTATAGCATTCAGCACTTCAGTAACTCTCATCTCTTCTGGCTTCGCTGACTCCTTACTCCCCTGGTTCTCCTGCTTGTCTAGTGTTCTTTTGTCTTCCTCTCTGCCTCTATTTCCTCCTCCCACCTCTCAAAACATAAGTATTCTCGAAGATTCACCTCACACTCCTTCAACCTTTTCTACTATCATTATTAAGTTTTCATCTACTCATGATTCAAAACCGCACCTCCTTGCAATGGACCAGCAAATCAACTTCTCGAGTTCTGACCTCTTTGCTAAGATTCAGCATCTCCACTGACAACTGATTCTCTGCTCAAACTCAAAATCAAGCCCGTCCTCCCAAGACCTATTTCTGTCCATCATTCAGTTAAGGAGGGGCCTTAACTGGACCTTAACCTTGGTCTCTCCTTTTTCTTATTCCCTACCCAGTTAGTTCCTAAGTACAACTAGCTCTTTCCCACATTTATTCCTTTTCTTCCAAAAGTGTTTTCCAGGTCTTCAGTACCTCACACTTTACATATTCCATTGGTCTAACTGGTGAGTTTTTGAGATCACCAAGTGTCTTATTCCTCTTTGTATCTCCCATACTTACCACACCACCCCAGTCAGCTCTAAATACTTTCTCTGCCTCTAATCCATTCTACATAATGCCACCAGACTTATCTCGCTAAAATGGTAATTTATACAAACCACACCACCATTCAGTTTTAGGGTAATCATTTCATCCTGGCACATAAATAATAGAATGAACTACTCTCTTTTATTTTTATTTTATTTTATTTTATTTATTTATTTTTTTTTTTTTGAGACAGAGCCTCAAGCTGTCCCCCTGGGTAGAGTGCCGTGGCATTACAGCTCACAGCAACCT
>NW_003852468.1:334660-342780 GCF_000181295.1 Otolemur garnettii | reverse complement strand
GGACTACAGGTACCCGCCACAATGCCTGGCTATTTTTTGTTGCAGTTTGTCCGGGGCCAGGTTTGAACCCGCCACCCTCAGTATATGGGGCTGATGCCCTACCCACTGAGCCACCCGTGCTGCCCTGAACTCCTACTCTTTATATGAATAATCTATTTTAGTTAAACTGCACTAGTGGCTACTCCTCTTTCATTCATCTAACAAGTATTTATTGGGCACTCCAGTCACAGAGCCAGGCCTTATAGACCAGAATGACATACAATAAGATCCTTGCTCCTCACAACCTAGTATTTGTGTTCTTTAAATATATCCCGTGCGTTTTTACTTGTGAAGGGTCTAGGAAAGAATGGCTTTCTCATCTTAGCAACTTTTAAAGTATTAAAGCCAGGACATATAGATAGTCCCAAAATGTGAAAATTAGGTTCCTTTGGAAGGTGAAATTATTTAGACCAGACAGGTAAGACATGTACATCATCATTATCACCACCAGCAAATGTTAAAAATACTTATTTGGGTAATGAATTGTGCTGGGAGGTATCCTTCAAGACCATGTAACAGGTGCTCTGGGATGATGCAAAAGGAGGAATTAATGATTTCTGAAACCCTCCCCTGATCCATGATTCTCTTTTGATGCAGAGTCAGGGAACTACACAGTGACAAGACTGAAACAAAGACAACACTCCAAGTTGAGCCATAATGAAGGCATTGTGAGTTCAGGCTTCCTACATGCAAAGGTCTGGGTGATGCTGGTCACCAGTCTGGTGGCTCTTCATGGTATGTCCAAAAGATGCTTAAGCACCCCAAGCAATGAGGGTGCTATTTATACCTCCTTATTTTCTAAGGAAAAGGTTGGACGAGAAGCTCAAAGGGAGAGAAAAATGCTCAAACCCTGACTATCCACAAGAAAATTCAAACTAATATTAGAGTGAAACAGGTCCAAAGGTACTGAAGACCTCATGTATCTAGAGCAGTGTTCTCAACCTTCCTAATGCCGTGGCCCTTTAATACAGTTCCTGTGGGTTGCAACCTGATCTAGAGGAAGACAGATGAATCATTTTCCACTGGGTAGGAGTTACGACCTGTGAGAAAAGAAGCCATATGCAGGCGGCGCCTGTGGCTCAGTGAGTTGGATGCTGGCCCCATATACCCACAGTGGCGGGTTCAAACCAAGCCCCAGCCAAAACTGCAACAAAATATAGCTGTGCATTGTGGTGGGCACCTGTAGTCCCAGCTAATCCGGAGGCTGAGGCAAGAGAATCATCTAAGCCCAAGAGCTAGAGGTTGCTGTGAGCTGTGACGCCCCAGCACCCTACCGAGGGTAGGGTGAGACTTTGTCTCTAAAAAAGAAGTCATGTGGGAGAGACAAGTTAACAGAACCTCCTCTACTCGTTGCAGAACAGAGGGCTACGAATTAAGGCAACAGATCTTCGGCTACTATATGAACAAGGCAAAAGACAGACTTGCTCTAGAGAGTGGCTCTGCACAGTGCAGTTTCTCAGCAAAGGCCAGATTGAATAGCTAAGTCCTCTGAGCACCATTATCAATATGAATCAGGGTTTTCCCTGTTAGATAATACAGAGTGGAGCTTCCATTAATTTGCCATTATGCTTTGCACAGCAAAGCAACTGATTTAAGCTTTGGCCTGTCCTTAGCATTCTTAATCCCATTTTTATTTAGGCTTTCCTCAAATTAATAACTACTACTGTTTGAATGCCACTAGAGTACAGGCTCTACACATGCAGGGATTGTCTTGTTTATCCCAGCAAAAAGACAGTAACAGACACATAGACTTCTTGACAAGTTTGTCAAAGAATTTGTATGATGGGTCAGATGGTGCCCTTCACAGAAAGTAATACAGGTCCTTCTTACTGTAAAACCTTATACTCTCAGTAATGACCTACTATATGAAAAGCACCTCTCTCTTACCTCCTTCATGACCCTCCCCATTCTGAGACTGACACCTCCCATTTCCAGAAACAGAACCCACCAACCCTCCCTATTCAAAGAAAACATAGATCTCATCTGTGATCCTTGGCAAGAACCTGCCAAATGGTAGTAGCCTGTGTATTTTCAGGAAGAAATGAGTATCAAGCAGTCTTACCCTTTAGATTTAATTTATTGATCTAAATTCCTTTGTTTAGGCTACTGCTATCTGCAAAATAAATTTTGAACTTTTGAATCCAATTATTTGTTTTCTTCTATATTCAAGTGGCTTGGTTAACAAAAGAAAAAAATCAAAAGTAGATATTCACTTAAACAAATAACATACTACCTAAGAGCTTTCTTTCATCTTCCTCCCACCCACCAAGGGTTTGAAGAATTATGAAAGAGGTAGTGTCCAGTAGAATAAAAAGTATACATGTTTCCTCAGGTCCAGAAAGATTCACATAAATCAAGTTATCACACTTACACATGAGGAAAGGATGAGGGAGTTTCCTGGATCTCTGTGCCTCCATCAACTCATGAAACTTATTTCAATGAAAATCCTGTCCTATCCCTGTGCCAACAATTCAGCACCATATTTGGAAAACCTACCTTAAACTCTTTGAGAAGCGTTTAGTTTTCTTTGATTGTCCCACTTCTCAGCAAGGAGAGATCAAAAGCTGGCTCCCTCCCCACTTGCACCAGGATCAATTAGATTGGCTCCAGGTTATAACTCTTAATTTGACAATAAGATACACTACATATAAAGTCCTTTTCCGTTCCCTCTATAATAATGAGTGCCAAACATACATCCCAGCACAGGTCAGACTTTATCATATCAGACATTCTGTTGCTATTCTAAATTCTGAAGCAGTAATACAAACTTTTCTTTTTCTTTCCACAGCTTTGTAAGCCTTGTGCCAAAAGAAACTTTAAAGAATCTGAGGAAATACAAGCTAAGGCCTAACAGTGCACTGCTTGACCTTCCCTCTTCACTGCCCGCTTCCCTCCTCTGCAGCAATAAATAAAAATAGCTTTTCACAAAAGTGGCTGGTGTGCAGTTTTCAAATATTGGATAAGTATGTGCATTTCTGTAGCCCAGAACAACTTTTCCTCCCTCACCCTCAACACAGTAAAAAAAAACAAGTCAAACAGAATGAGAACGACGATTTTTTTGGAAGAAATTTTTATTTAACACTGCAAAGGAAAAAGAAAAGAAACAAGCTAAGATAGGTAGGAAAGTAAGAGAGCCAAACCCAGTGACTGACTTGGCATGAAAATGAGAAAACAAAGACAGATCATAAAGGCAACAGCATCCACACAGCACTGATGAAGAGAAAGGTCTGTGCTGTCCAAGTGCACCACAGATTGCAACTGTGCACCTCCAACTAAGTACTTGTCAACCTCTTTGGTCATTTCTTTTTAACTAATGCCCATAGTAGGTTTTGTAAGCTTTTCTCTTCTTCTAAATTCATGAACCCTCTTGTCTTTGGACAGATGACCTCTTGTCAGAGTTAAGCAGTGAGGAAGAGGCAGGATATTTCTCATAGGAGGAACTACATGAATGAAAAGGTAAGAACAAACAATGTAGTTGGAGCTACATGGCAAGCCATCAAAAGAAAAGGGACACCTCACCTGAGATCCTTGGCAAGGACCTGCCAAATGTGGGTGTGGGAGCTAAGGTTTCTGGGAACAGAAAGAGGTTAAGGCTGAGATAGATGAATAAGACCCTTAGATGGTCTTGCACCTCAAATTAAGGATTTTAGACTGTGTGTCTTATGGAGTAAAACTTTCTGGTTTTCAATTCTGGTTCTGCAATGTCCCAGCTGTGTATCCTTGAGCAAATGAAGTTTTGAGATGCTATTTGTTTACTGCTCTGCATACTGCTTACTCGATCTTCTGTTTCCACAAGGCTGTTCCAAGGATCAAATAAGAGTCTGGATCTAGATGTCAGAGCCATTTGAATTCTGGCCCCAAAGTCACCAAAGCTTTCTCCATTACATCACAAATACTTTAATCTTTCTCTACCTGTTGTATGTATATTAATTTTGTGTTTCTAACTAAATACTAAGCTCACATGGGAAGAGATGTCTTTTCCTTTTTACTATTTAAAGAATCTTTTGAAACTACTCAGCATTACATAATCACTGGAAGTCCGCAAAGAAGACATGTCCAACTATAAGAAAGGGTTCATCCATTGTACTATACTCTTAAGTAGAGGTCACATATAAAAATCCATGACACATGATCACTGCCTAAATTTATCAAGACATTCAAGTGCATTTCTTGAACTAAGCAGAATAAACAAAGCAACCGTAAGTCAAATGTCTTGCTTTTAAAAGAATTCATACTATTTATTCTGCTTATCTCAAGACTCAGTTAAACAACAGAAAATTGAAATATTTGTATCTTTACTTTCAAAATGTCTTGATACAATAGATTTCAAGTAAGTCTACAAATTTCCATGTGTGAATAGGTAGTTTTCTGGACATACATCTTAACCCCAAGCTATATGAGTGACTGACCATGAAGTTATCACAAGAGAGCTGTATACCCCAAATTTTCAGTCTCAATATTTAAATAATATATATCTTAAAAGTATGTATATCCTACATTTCAGCTGGATATAGATTCTGGTGTGACTAAGACAAATTGACTTAAAAGGATTATTGAAATCATAGCAGCTTTTTAAAATGTATTCATTCATCTAAAAATTCAACTATCATCCTGTTAGGAAGGAATCTAATAATTTGGGGACCTTAAAAATAGTATTTATTAGAAAAGGTAAAGAATCACACACGCTTACATGCCATGATTCATAAACCTAAATGTCCTAGTTCAAAGAGGAAAAGTAACACACAGACTCTACATGTGTGGATATCAAGTACGATGTGGCAGCAAAACAAAGTTCGTATGTCTAAAATCTTAGGAGTTAAATGCCTACAATCCCACCTCCATGGGACAGGTTTGCGAGATCAAAACTTCACAATGTCTCCTGGAGCAGACAAAGGCTCTACTTTGATTCTGGAAAGTATCTCCAGATGTATGCTTGTACTATTACTTTAAACCACTTATTTTAAACCAGTACTGTGGCTCCCAGCCTAAGTGCTAAGACAGTGAAATTGCTCTAAGTTAGGATGTCCTCCTACAAAATAGCCACTTGTGATATGTTTGTCCCATCAAATCCTTCCTCCCACTTCCTACATCAGAACTTACATGAGACTCATTTTGGTAACTCTCAATAAGAATATTCTCTCCTACTAGTCATGCTCAATTCCCAAATCTTCACTAGATTATTTTTGCAAACAACACATTTATCTTCCCATCTCTTCACCACAGAGACCCAGAAAGGTTTTTCCCTAATACCCAAATATCTATTTGAATACTAACCTTGCTCCTGCTCCTAAAATCTGTCTTCCGTCAGTGGCCTCCCTAGATCATTAGCTCTAGCAACCAACTCTGAAGTGCCCCTCACTTTCAAAGTACCAAAGACTATTTTGCTGTTGTTGTTACTTAGAACAGACACAGACTATGCTTCCTTCCTGATAAAACTGTATTAAAATTGATATATTTAATTTATAATCCTTAAGGAAACAGCACCTGGAAACCAAGGAGAAAGAAACTGAGGCATGCAGAGGATCATAAGAGATTAAATTTGGTATCAAAAATTTACTAAGAAGTTTTTTAGAAATCAGTAGTAACTATATTAGAGTATGAATGGTTATAATACGGAAACAATGGATGATGAACACACTTTTCCCCAAAGTCATTTATTCTCAACCCTCAGAAATTAGCTTTTTACCTCCAGTGAATCCCTTTACTACAGATCACACAAGCTACCTGCCCGAGCCAACAGTGTGCCAGAAGAGAGAATTTATGGAAATAGGGCCTAAAGGGAAGTACGATGAGAGAATCAGACAGTGTGGCTCCTGCCCTCTTCTGCCCCTGCTCTCTTTAACTCAGTGTCCTCCATATCCCTTCCACCCCCAGTATGAAATATGAATATACTTCATATGTATGTCTGTGAATAAATGAACATCTATATGTAGATGTGTATATACATATATATTTAAATGTGTAATATAAAAACATAAACAAGGATTTTTTCCCTAACTATTTAATCAAAGTGAGTCTAGCTGAGGGAAAAAACAAGTTCTTCCCCCAATATCTTCTTTTCAACTTGAGAATTACTGCTTAATAATTAGTAATTATTAATTAATAAAGAACAGAGTATTGCTCAAAGAAAACCATCTAAGAAGCACTTGCTCAAATGTAATGCAGCAAATTTATAAGGAACTACAAGGCCATTTACCTATTTCTACATCTTCTGCCTAATTACTTTTTCTTACACATTAAAACATTGCTGTAAGTTAAGGAGCTATAGCAACAGCAACAAAATGTTATGTTTCTCAGCTTTTCTCAGAGAACTAGCAATAGGCACTCTGAGGGAGAATTAGTTTTTAATACCAGGAATATTTCTTCTCCCAGCTCCCAACTCATTAACTCTGAAACTTTAAAGATATTGCAGATAAATGTCCACAGCTCTGCCCTTCCGACCCAACTCTCCAGTTCTGTCCAGCGAGAAATAACCTGTAAGAAAATGGGTTTGACTAACCTGTCTGAAACTACCTAAGAGGCAATAAGCCAAGGCACTGGCTTATCTAACCTCTCAATCTTCAAGTCTACCAGTCTTTAAGAAATCTTTCCTAATTATATGCTAACCAAATACTTTTCTTCCCTCTTGTTTCAAAGTATAACAAATAAGAGGGGAAAAATTTACAGACGTGTAGTCTCTCTCTCTATGTGTGTGTGTGTGTATAGATAGATAGGACAATTATAGTGGACAAAATAAAGACAAAAAGACCTTCAACATAAGAAAACAGTCTGTTTGGCTCTTCATGGAATTCACAGGGTAGGCCATTTAATACAAACATAAAGGCCAAGTTCACACTAAGGGTTCAAGATCTGAAATTGCAAGCTTTGTTTTGTCTTTGACAATCAGGGAAAGCTGAACTGTCTCTCCCTGGGCTCCTATAAAGGCTCCAGATTCCTGAGGATGTTAGCCTTCCAGCTACAAAGGAATGAAAACCTGAAAAGTACAAGTTACCTAGCCCTCTATTTTGGGCATTATGTCTAAACTATTTGAAACATTTAAGGGAAAGGTATTCCTAGAAATAAACTCTTAACCAGCCACGTTCTGGTCTTAGACCAATCAATCTAAAATGTTTCTTCATAGAATAGAAGTCTCTCAGATTTCCAGGTTAATTTAGGTTAAGGAGGAAAAACACAGAAATTATACACATAAAAATTATGGTCTGTATCCCACATATGTTTCTTCCACTGTTTAATGATAGTACTGAGGTCTCTAAGCCAAGACAGACATTTCTCATGGACAGACACACTATTCACTTGGTAACACTTAAATGGGATGAGGAACACTTGTGTACATCATTTCTATTTTTCTTCCTTTTGATGGTTAATTTTATATATCAACTTGACAAGGCCATAGGATGCCCAGATATTTAGTCAAATATTATTTGGATGTATCTGTAAGGGTGTTTTTGAATGAGATTAACATTTGAATCAGTAGACTGAATAAAGAAGATGGCCTTCCCTAATGTGGGTGGCCCCCATCCAATTAGCTGAAGGCCAGAATAGAACAATAAAGCTGACTTTGCTCACATAAGAGACAATTCCTTCTGTCTGACTGCTTGAGCTGGAACATTAGTCTTCTCCTACCTTTGGATTAGAACTGAAACATCAGTTCTTCCTGGGTCACAAGCCTACTGCCATTCAGACCAAAACTTACACCATGAGCTCTCCTGGTGCTCAGGTCTTCTGACTCAAACTAAAACGACACCACTGCTCTCCTGGGTCTCTAGCTGGCCCATTGAAGATCTTAGGACCTATTAGCCTCTACAATTGTGTGAGCCAATTCCTTATAATAAATCTCTGAAGAATCCTAACTCCATAATATAAATTAACCTGGAAATTAGAGATATCTCCCATTATAGGAAAAAATACTCAGATTCATTAAGTGGGATAGGTGTGGGAAAGAGCAAAATGAGTCTCATGTCCTCTATCAGAGTAAAACATGTGAAAATTTCAGGTAAAACATAGCCTGATGCTGTTTGCTATACTTTATCACAACTTTTAAAGGCAGGCCATTAGTGCAGCAGGCCAGTCTTTTTTTTTTT
>NW_003852468.1:302042-334640 GCF_000181295.1 Otolemur garnettii | reverse complement strand
CCCCCCCCCCATCACTGTATGACATAAACAAAAACTGAAGAAATACTCTTAGCCAAAAAAGAGACTCACCAAAAAGTGTCATTCTTGTTCTGATCAGGCCAAACTATAAGGGATTGATTTAACCATACAAATAGTGACCTGACCCTCTGTGCCCCATTAATGTATTTCTTAGTACACCAACAACTGTTATATACCCAAATCATTTCCTTTTGAGACTCTGAAGTTCCAACAATATTCTTGACCTCCATTTATTCAACTTTAAAAACTTAAATGCTACAAAGAGCACATACATGATACACTGTTAGGCTGACAAAAATAAGGCCTACCTCTCTCAGGCCAAGTTGTTTTGGGCATGATCACAGCAATCAGTTTGACTCCAAATATAGACAAGTAGAACAGGAAAGTTTCAGAGATGAAAAATAGGCTTAAAAACTAAAATGAGACAATGTAAAGTCTTAATTCCTAAAGATCAATGAATTACCAAAAACTGTGAATTGGCTATAGAAGCAGCAATGAAGTAATCTTATTTCTGTGCAGAAAAATATTTTAGGATTCCTAGCAAAAGACAGTAAACAATAAGTTGGGAATCATTAAAAAAAAAAAAATCTCAGAAGCAAAGATTTTAAACATCTTTTTTTCTGGGCCTGTATGGTATCCATATCATTCCCAAAAAGGAACCAGAATTAGATCCCTACCAACCCAAGACTCCTAAGACATGTTACACTGGTTTTGGGGAAAATTGCATCTCTTGAAGTAGTCCTTAATAATTAAAACAGGATAAACGAAAGCATATGATGGCAGGCCACTTCTCTCTTTCCACTGTAATTTTTCTTTGATTTCCTCTTTGGGGAGCAAGACAAAACAAAAATTATTAGTCTTGGATTCCTGAATTAATTTGACTTCACCTCATGGCTAATGTGGTCAAGAGTAGATGTTTTTGTACAATTAAGACAAAAGGACTTTATATCAGCAGGACTTTAGGGCTGTGGATCCACTGTATTTACTGTTAAATACACTAATGGCAGGGTAAAGATTGGAGAAGAGGTGGAAACATTCATTACAAGGCAACATGACAGATAGCAGGGCCCTAGTTAGACTTTATTTATTTATTTATTTTTTTAGAGACAGAGTTTCACTGTCACCCTCAGTAGAGTGCCGTGGCATCACAGCTCACAGCAACCTCCAGCTCTTGGGCTTAGGAGATTCTCTTGCCTCAGCCTCCCAAGTAGCTGGGACTACAGGTGCCCACCACAACACCCAGCTTTTTTTGTTGTTGTTGCAGTTTGGCCGGGGCCGGGTTCGAACCCTCCACCCTTGGTATATAGGGCTGGCACCCTACTCACTGAGCCACAGGCGCCACCCCCTAGTTAGACTTTAAAGAACTGATTCTATTCAAGTAGGAGGAAGCTCACATAATTAAGTTTCACTTATAAAATTATCACTCCAAATTCAGGAATAAGAGGCATTTCATTGTAGATACAATTCCATCTGTAAATGTTAACTTGAAATTTAGAGAAGAAAAACACTCATTGCATTAATATCATGGGTTGGGGTTTCTTATGTGATTACTAAATCAATCTACTCTGTTTTTGTTTTGATACAATCTACAGCTATGGTAAGAAGACTACCACAGCCCTGGTTCAGGTATCTTTAGCTTCAGAAAGTCCATGGGTCATGTAGCTGGCTATCATTGCTAAATCTGTTGCTTGAAGAGGCTTCAGAGCTCTGGGTTTGCCGAGTAGAGTCCTCACCATTTAAGCTCTTCCTACAT
Organism: Otolemur garnettii; assembly: GCF_000181295.1. Lineage (NCBI taxonomy): Eukaryota > Metazoa > Chordata > Mammalia > Primates > Galagidae > Otolemur > Otolemur garnettii. The sequence continues at coordinate 332,869 of NW_003852468.1, read as the reverse complement.
ACAGGACATGTGTCATGCTGGAACAGAAAAATATCAGTTCATATGAACAGCCTGACCTGAGAAGCTGAGAGTATTAAAGAACCCCGTTAGTTGGCACATCAAAAATTATGACTTAGCAACTATTAATAGAAAAACAAAAGGGCTCTAAGATATAATGCCAGTGTATCTCCCAAACAGAACTTAAAGCAAAACTGACCGAATTTTAGGCCAACAACTTAATAGCTAACAGATACCATAAAACAGAACTAAACAGAACAGGAGGGTAAGTGGCTACCACTTTCCATATGGTACAGAGCAGGGATTAGCACACTTTTTATTTAAAGGGATAGGGTAAAATTTTATTTAAAGGGATAGGCTTTGCAGGCCACACCATCTCTGCCAATGTAGCACAAAAGTAGCCAAAGACAAAATGTAAACAAATGAACATAGCTATGTTCTAATAAAACTTTATTTACAAAAACAGGTGGCAGCCCACGGTGGCCTGTCGGGTATTATTTTGCTAATGTATGGTTAGAAAAGTTCTAAAAGGTTTTTCAATGAAACAGTAATGGTGGTACCAAGGGTCAGCCAGGGATTTATGGGATTAAAATCTGATCTATGTAACTCTTCATGAACCATTAACTATACCTTTACTCTGACTCATCCCCCAGAAATGATGTGACTTGCTATACTTACCAGTTCTAACCATGGTACAATACAACTGCTGTGAAAGAAGTGATTGCAGGGTAACTGCCGGACTTCTTCTTCAACTGTATAATCTTCTTTGCATACTGGACACTCTAAACCCATATCTGTTGGAGGAAATGCCTTTTAAAGTAAGCAAGCAAAAAGAAGGAATAAAAAACCAACCCAGTATTTCTAAGTACCAAAAGAATGTATAAAGAACAGACACAGAGGTGGCACTCGTAACTCAGTTGGTAGGGCGCTGGTCACAGACACTGGGGCTGGTGGGTTCGAACCCACCAAAACCAACAATGACAACTGCAACCAAAAATTAGCCAGGTGTTGTGGTGGGCACCTGTAGTCCCAGCTACTTGGGAGGTTGAGGCAAGAGAATCACTTAAGCCTAAGAGTTTGAGGTTGCTGTGATGCCATGGCACTCTACCCAGGGCAACAGCTTGAAACGCTCTCTCAAAAAAAAAAAAAAAAAAGACACAGACAAAGAAAAGATGCATTCAAGTGGGAAGCAGGTTAAGAAGCAGGAGTTACATTTCGGAATGGGGGTAAAAGTGGTAGTAGACAGGAATGTGAAAAGGAGGAATGATGAATGGGGCCTATTCCAATGAGGCCTAGATAGGAACTATAAGCCCTACTTTTCTTTTTTTTTTTTTTTTTGAGACAGAGCCTCAAGCTGTCCCCCTGGGTAGAGTGCCGTGGCATTACAGCTCACAGCAACCTCCAACTCCTGGGCTCAAGTGAGTCTCCTGCCTCCACCTCCCAAGTAGCTGGGACCACAGGCGCCCACCACAACGCCCGGCCATTTTTTGATTGCAGCCATCATTGTTGTTTGGCGGGCCCGGGCTGGGGATTTGAACCCGCCACCTTAGGTGTACATGGCTGGTGCCTTAGCCAGTTGAGCTATAGGCGCCGAGCCTAAGCCCTACTTTTCAATGTAAAGAGCTGGAAGAAATAAACTGGGGCTTAGATTATCTGTTAGTAAAATAAGAAAAACAACTTCCCAAATGTGTGACAGCCTTCTGGTCGTCAGCTTCCACTTAGGAAACAATGTAACCTGTCCACCACAATCAAGAGACTCATCTCAGCAGTTCCCATTCTGTGTTTCAAGCCATGTTTACCCTGCTCTTTTCCATATTATGCATCCTCTTTCAGCATAGCTGCCCCAAAGTCCTCTATACAAGTTATTAATTAAAAGCTGTACCAGAGGCCAGGCACAATGGCTCTCACCTGTAATCCTAGCACTCTGGGAGGCCAAGGTGGAAGGATCACCTGAGCTTAAGAGTTGAAGACCAGCCTAAGCAAAGTGAGACCCCTGTCTCTATTAAAAATAGAAAAAGTAGCTGGATGTTGTGGTGGGTGCCTATAGTCCCAGCTACTCAGGAGGCTGAGGCAGGAGCATCACCTGAACCCAGGAGTTTGAGGTTGCTATGAGCTAGGCTGATGCCAGGCTGATGCCATGGCACTCTAGCCTGAGCAATTGGAGTGAGACTCCGTCTGGAAAGAAAAAAAAAAAAAGCCATACTAACTCAAAAGATAGGAAAGCCCTCTTCTCTAAGAAAAAATAATTAAAAACCACACTGGGAATTCCAACCAGCAAGTTGTGAGTTTCCCAAGTTTGGTTAATAATACCACCTAGTCCCTAATGGCTGGCGTATGCTCCAGGCCCCAACAGCAGTCAAGGTATTTGGAAAAGCACCACCACTTAATAGATTCGCTCCTTCCTCTCCATTCATACCACCTTTGCACAAATTCTAACTTTTACTTCTCATTCCTAGTCTACTGCAACAGCCTCCCAGGTAAGTCTCCCTAATTCCAGGCCTTTAACCCTCTAAATATATCCTACACTTTGCTAACAGCTAATTTTCCCTAAAGCCAGCTTCATAGCAATCCCCATTTCCTTTTCACTTAGAGTCTCAGCTGAATGCCTCAAAATCAACAAATTAAAAATATCACATCATCTCTTTACTCAAACCAGGGCCCATGCACTATTCCCTCATCCCTGAAGATAGCAGCACTACCTGCATATTACAAAACTGAAAAATCTTAGAATCATCTTTGACCCTTTCCTCTCCCCTTCATCTTATTGTACAATCTGTGATGAAAGTCTTTCTTCAAAATGATCTTCTATCTACCTTTTTCTTTCCATTAGGATTGTTACCATCATCTGAACCTACCTGGACTACTGCAATAGCCTCTTAAATCCTTTTCTGCTCTCCCCTCCCTCCAAACTATTTTACATACTATCTCCAGACGAATCTTCTAAAGACCACTTAAGTTCCTTCATTCCTCTATTTGAGGACATAGAAAACTTACCTATTACCTAAAATATCTAACCCTAACTCTCTTGCAGTTTCAAGGTCCTCTGTAACAAGGCCTCACCCTTCCTATCTAGTCATGAATCCCACTACTCACCACAGTACATTCTACTTCAAGTTTACTAAGGTTACTGTCCTTACAACACCTGACTCAGACACTGTGTCCATCTTAACATTCTTATATCGACACACACTTTTCCTTAAATAGAATGACCTAAGATGGTCCATCTTGTCTTCAAAATCACCTCTGACTCTAAACCTGAATTTATGGGGAAAGAAACTTCCAGTCCAAAATAAATTCCTTCAGTGCCTATAAATAAAATAATATTTATCTAATGCATCTAACTGTAGTTGAGACAAAGTAAATATAAAACAAATTCCTAGTCCCTCATTTTTTCTCTTCCCCTTCCCGAAAGTCAATATCATCTGTCTAAAACTATTTTAACACTTTTTTAAACAGTTGATAAGTTTTGCTACCACTAGCAAGTTCTCCAACTTACTACAATCAAATCATATATACTTTGTACCACTCTATTTCCAATGGAACATAGTAATTGCTTGGGAAATACCTGTTGACTAACGTAGTAAAAGAGTAACCTAATAAATGGTAACTTCTAGATCTGGCACCCGGGTAGGCATCTCAGGGAGCTATAGCTTCACCTATAGATCCTTAATGTAGGAAGGTACTGGGATTTTTAACATAGATTAGAAAATGACAGAATAAGAAAAAAAATGAACTTACCGACTTGTTCCTGAGTTACTGTCACTGTTGGAAGAGATGTGATCTTTTCCTTGTCAGCTGGAGGAGGCCCTGTGTTTTCCAGTTGTCCTAAAAGCTACCAAAAAAAGAAAAAAGAAAAGAAGAAGTGGCAGACATCTCAATCTCCCTGGAGAGGGAGCTGGTCCAGCTGAGAACAAACAGAGCAGATATTAGAAATGTTAGTTCCCATTATTTCTGTAAGGCCCAGAGGCTTCTTGGATTTCCCCTTCCCTGCTGCCAGAACACTAATCATTGCTACACAATTTCAGAGTAACATAAGTATAAGCCTATAGATAGACACAAGACTGAAAGGCCCACTCTTGGTCATAATTAATTTCAGGGGCAGCAATGGTGTTGTGATGTCCAAATAAAACTACAGCTTAATAAAAAGTAATACAGCCAGCCTAAAAACTTCATTCTACTAGAAGGAAGAAAAGGGTGAGAGTATGAAAGTAGCATAAAGTAAGTTAAGAAATAGGTATATTACTGCCTATAAGATGTGGATATAAAGGGCATGCTGTCTAGTCTCAGTAATCCACAAGGGAAATGAAAAACCAATCAAATTAAAATGAACATAAACAAGTAGGAACAATGATAGAGGGCATAGGAGTATCTTTTTCTCTGCTTCCTTCCCCTACTTAGTTCCATCTAGCAGAAATCCCTGCTTCATCATATGAGGAGACCCTCCTTTTTTTTTTTTTGTTTAGTACTTATGAACAGTATCCTCATAGGACAGAACAGGAGAGGCCAATATACTGTTTGTTACAGAAGAAGCCTTTTCTTCCTATGGAGATGAAACTATCTTCTAAAAATCCCCTTGGACCTAGGAGGTACATGAATGCTAAGCTAAACCCATAAACCATTTACCCCCTTAGTAAATTGGAAACCCAAAGTTTAAAATACTAGAGAAAATAAAGTGACCCCCACTTCAGAAAGTAGCAGAAGGAAAGCAGGAAGCCTGTGGAACCACAGAACACACTGAACAGACACACTCAGAAGGTAGCTCCTCACCTGGGTTACAATGGCATCAAGCCCTGTCTGACCCCAGGCATAGTCCCCAGGGTTGGAGTGCAGCATTCCGCTCCTATACATGAGATGAGACAGAAGCATTAGATGGAGTGACCAGGCTCTGCCTTATACTACAGAAAAAAATTGGCAGAAGGATCCTGTTCTCTCTCACAGCTAAAACGTTAGTAGTCCTATACAATGAAGAGACAAGAAAATTCTCTTTATTTTCAAGATCAAATAGATTACCCAGAGATAATCTCTCATTCTCTAGGAATTTTATTTAGCTGGAATATAAAATGTGAAGCTACTTGAAATACCACATGACACACCAGAGCAAAAAAAGTGACTCACTGCCTGTTGGTTAAAAAAAGTTTGTTTTTTCTGTACCCACTTAAACATAGATGGAGCTGTTTTTTAAGATTTCCCTTCATGACTGGTCAAAAATCTTGCCCCATTCTAAGGAGCCATCTGGACAACGAGGAGCCTTGAAACAGAGAAGCAGCCATAGCAGTCTCTGCATCTAAAGTAAAGCAATTACAAAAGGGACTTACAGCACCTCTTTTTTTTTTTTTTTTTTTGAGCTGCTAGTGTACTACCCTGGATGACAGAGGTCCAGCCTTTGGCTGAAACATGACTGAAGGAACCAAGGGCTAGAAAATAGTGTAATTATATGGAACGACTATGATACCTCTGAGCAAAGAAGCCTTCTGGGGCAGAGTTAGAAATGGCAAATAATTATCCAGAGAAGAAGAAATTCTATCTTTTACCCCTACCAGACATAAGTGTCATTCTAATACTAAATGATAGTCTTTCATTTTTTTCTGACAAACCTTACTTTGGAAAAAGAAAGTTAAGTGTTATTTTTTCAGAAATTCTTAAGGAATAAAATATTCCTGTACTGTCTAGAGGGGAAATTCATAAATCGGATCCCGATCCTGGCAGGCACCATCTCATTCCCCACCTCAACACCACTCTCAGGACTGGATATTAACAGAATCAGACATTACCAGCACCCAAACACTCGGGGGGATGGGGATGGCCCTCTTGAGTCTGAACAATAAAAAGTAAGTTCTGATTAATTTGGGGTTCAGCAGATAAAAGCAGTCTAACAGCCATCCAGGCACATTTACATACTCACCCATGCAGCTCTTTTTCTTTCTCTCTATAGTACAGAAACTATAGCACATAAAATGATGCCACTCCAACACAGTAAGCAAAAAAGCAATTAGTTACTAACCAGGAAAAGGGGTGTGGGGATCCAGGAATCGCAGAATTTGCAAAGAATCCCGCAAAGATCTGTTGGATTATTCTGTTAGAAGAGAGAAAATTAGATAAGACAATAGATGAATGACAGTACTCTACATATATTCGTGGTTGACTAAGTACCATCTACTTCCCCAAACCAAAATGTCTTTCCACAAAAGCCATCTCTATTACATGAGAGAAAGCACTAGAAATCAGCCTGCCACCTGGTGGTATGTTAGCATACTTTTAATGTTATGGCTACCTTCCTGAGCTCCGCTTATCTCATAGGTTAATATAGAATTATAAATTAGGCTGAAAAGAGACTTGGATATCTGGCACCAACATGAGGAAGGGTTGAAAGAGATGCTGATCCAGTGGGATTTGGGGCCCTCCTCCCTTTAACAAGGGTAATTCTATTTTTATGTGTTTTATACATTGAGTTTTTGTATAAGGCATCATTAAAGGGTTCCCTTATTTTAAGTTTAAGAATAATCCTATTTTAAGGGTATTTCAGACAATTATAACAAAAACACAACCCCACACATGTGCCTGGCACCTGTCAATCTGAATACCCCATTATCTCTTCGGTTAGCAAAGACCAACTCATCATGATGAAGAGATAATGGGGTAATGTCTCAGCAAAAGACTTGAAGAAATCATTCCTTTAGATATCCTGTGTTATAAATGATATGCACTTTTAACCCCCTGGGTCCCACCTTACTTATTAGGTCAATCAATATAACAATGGTAGTAGCTAATAATAGAAAAAAAATCATAACAATGAAAATAAATAAATGGGACCAATCAAGTTTAAAAGCTTCTGCACAGCTAAAGACACAATCAAGAAAGTAAAGAGACAACCTACAGAATGTGAGAAGATATTTGTGTGCTACAAATCCAACAAAGGACTAACAGAATCTACAAAGTACTAAAGCAAATCAACAAAAAAGGTAAAAAAAAAAAAAAAAAAACTGGGCAAGAGACATAAACAGAAACTTTGTTTATGAGTAGAAACTAATAGCCAACAAACACATGAGAAAATGCTCTTTGTCCCTAACCATCAGAGAAATGTATATCAAAACCACTCTGAGATACCACCTAACTCCCATGAAAACAGCTTGTACCACAAGGCCCCAAAGGAACAAATGCTGATGTGGGTGTGTAGAGAAGGGAACACTCATACCCTGTTAGTGGGACTGGAAACTAGTGCAGCTTCTGTAGAAAGAAGTATGGAGATTCCTGAAATAACTAAAAATAGACCTACCATTGGATACTGCAATCCCATTACTAGGTATCTACCCAAAAGAAAAAAAGACATTTTACCACAAGGATACTTTTCACTCAAATGTTTACAGCAGCTCAATTCACAGCTGAAAAGATACAGAAACAACCCAGGCGCCCTTCAACATATGAATTATGTATACCATGGAATACTATTCAGCCATAAAAAGATGGAGACTGCCTATCATTTGTAACAACCTAGATCAGTGGTTCTCAGCGTTCCTAATGCCCCAAACCTTTAATACAGTCCAAAGGGGTCATGACCCACAGGTTAAGAACTGCTGACCTAGATGGACTTGGAAACATTTCCTAAGCAAAGTATCACAAGAATGAAAAAAAAAAAGCATCACATGTACTCAGTACTAAATTAGAACCAGTAAACTAACAACTACATGTTCTCAAAAGAGAAAAATTCAATTAAATTCAAGTGGGGGGGGGGAAGAATTGGGTAAATTCCCACCCTACAGGTACACTGCAAGGGTGTCACTCCTTCCTAGGTGAAGGACACAACGCTAACATGGACTTTAATCTTACAAAAGCAAACTATGTAACCCAGTAGTATGTACGCCCATATTAATCTGAGCTTTTAAAAAATAGGTAACTATACCACATGTATTATCCATTTCTTTGCTTGTTCTTGTGTTTATTTTTTTAAATGGCAAAATATTTATGGTACACAACATGATGTTTTAAAGTATGTATCAAGCTGATCAATATACACATAAACCTCACATATTTATTTGTAGTGAAAACACTTAAAGTCTATTCTTTCAGCAATTTTCAAGTATACAATACACTGTTGTTAACTATAGTCATCATGTTGTACAACCAATATCTTGGACTTATTCCTCCTGCCTAACTGAAATTTTGTGTCCTTTGACATGCAATCTCCATTCTACCCTCTGCTCTGTTTGTATGTGTTCATCTTTTTTAGAATCCCTCATTTTCATTTTAAAACATTCAAAAATTACTTGATATCCTCCCCTGAGTGTGGTTTTAATTTAGTGACTCCTTAACAACAGAGTGTGGCAGAAGTGATAATCTGTGACTTCTGAGATAAAGTCAAAAAAGGCAAAAAAAGCACTTTCTCCTTGCACCTCTCCTGGCTCTGCTTCAGAGAGTGCCACAGCAGTCCTATAGAAAGATCCATATGATGAGTAATTGAGTCCTTCCCCAATAGCCAGAACAAACTTGCCAGAATATGTGTAAGCCCAAATCAATCCTGTAAATGACTAACACCTTAGCTTATGTGACCCTGGGCCACAGCCACTCAGCTAAGCTATTCCTGAAAAAACCCGTTCCTGACCCACTGAACCTCTAAGATGATAAATACTTGTTTTAAGCCACTAAACTCTGCAATAATTTGTTATACAGCAATAGATAACTAATTCAAATTTGGGTAACTGGAAGTGGCTGCTGCCATAATAAAAACCTAAAATATGGGTGAATCTCTGGAACTAGCAGTGGACAGAAACCATTAGCAGAAGGACTTTGAGGAGAGCATCAGTGAAAGTTCGAAGTCTTGAGGAAACAGCAGAAGCACCGTGGCCCTTAGCTCTGGGTGAGAGTGTAAGGACACGTTGAAAAAAATCGAATTGGAAACTGTAGGCAAAGGGATTTTGTTATGTATGTACTGGCAAAAGTTGTTGCCTGCCATAAAAATGGAAAGTAGAAGGTGTGTAGCTCATGAACTAGTTGATAATCCAAAGAGATGTCTAGTCTTGAAGGTCGTGCTTGGCTGCTTCTTGCTACTTATTTTAAAATGCAGAAGAATAAATTATAGGAAAGATATTTACGCAAAAAAGGAATTAGGATTGTATAATTCTGAGAATTCCTTGCATCTCCAGATAGTAAATAATATTAAAATTAAGAAATGGATTTCAAGCAAATATCCAACCTAGAGCACTGCCAAAAAATTGGTTTGAGATGAAGCCAAGGGTAAGGCCGTACAAATTCTCTGTTAAGAGCTGTAGTCCCAGCTACTCAAGAGGGTCAATTGAGCCCAAGAGTTCAAGACTAGCCTGGGTAACATAGTGAGACCCCATCACTTAAAAAAAAAAAAAAAAAAAAAAAGAGAGAGAGAGAAAGAGATTCTTTGTTAAGACCTCTGATCTAATCTGGTGCCAGAGAATGATTAAGTTCAACAATTGGCGTAGGAAGCTTAAGGGTATTGTATTAGTTTCCCAGGGCTGCTGTAAAATTTATCACAAACCGGGTAGCTTTAAGTAACAGAAATTTATTCTCCCATTGTTTTGGATTTTCTTTTTTTTTTTTTTTTTTAATTTTATTTTTAGAGACAGAGTCTCACTTTGTTGTCCTTGGTAGAGTGCTGTAGCATAACAGCTCACAGCAACCTCCACTCTTGGGCTTAGGTGATTCTCTTGCCTCAGCCTCTTGAGTCACTAGGACTACAGGCATCCACTACAATGCCCTGCTATTTTTTGTTGCAGTTTGGCTATGGCCAGGTTTGAACCTGCCACCCTTGGTATATGGGGCTGGTGCCCTACTCACTGAGCCACAGGCGCCACCCTCTCCCACTGTTTTGGAAGGTATTGGTAGGCTCAGTTCCTTCTGGAGGCTTCTTAGGGTTCCAAGACTCTCTCCTAGTTTTTCTGGTTGCCAGCAATTCTTGCCATTCCTTGGTTTGTAGACCTATCACCTCGATCTCTGCTTCTGTCTTCACATGGCTTTCTTTTCTTTTCTTTTTAGACAGAGTCTCACTCTGTTGTCCTAGGCTGGAGTGCCATCACATCAGCCAAGATCATAGCAACCTCAAACTCCTTTCCAAGTGATCCATCCTCTGCCTCAGCCTCCTGTGTATCTGGGACTACAGGCACTCAACACTGTACCTGGCTAGCTTTTCTGTTTTTAGTAGAGACAGGGTCTCTCTCTTGCTCAGGCTGGTCTCAAACTCCTGAGCTCAAGCAATCCACCTGTCTCATCCTCCCAGAGTGTTAGGATTTCAGGTGTGAGCCACCTTGGGAGGCCTACATGGCTTTCTTGTAAGACCACCAACCATTGGATTGTGGACCTCCTTGATCCAGTATGGTCTTATTATGGCTTGATTATATCTGTAAAGACATTATTTACAAATAAGGTCACACTCACAGTGGCCTTACTAGGAATTAAGACTTGAACATACCTTCTGGGGGGGGAGATACAATTCCATCCTCTATAGGTGGTGTCCCTCAATAATCCCAGCAAAAGCTCAAGGTAGAGACTATCTAGAAAAGGTTTGCAAGTGTAACTTGTGTCTAATGGCATGAATCAAGATAAGATTCATAAGATTCATAAGATTCATAGAACACTCAAAAGTTTTTAAAAGAAACACTACCATGTAAACTGAGGGGTACAGAGACAATACAAAATGAGAAGAGGCCTTTGTGCCCTTAAATTTCTACTGGTGAAGAAGCTAACAAAGAAAACTATGCAGCTGAAAATATGAACTATTTTTCACAAAAAAAGAAAAGATGACTCAACAGTGTGGACTCAAGGCCTAGAAGGAGGAAATAAGAGCGATAAAGAAGCACTCCTATGTGGGAGTAAGAAGTTCTACTCAAGGAACTTCCAACATCTCTCCAGACAACTGGAGAACTGCTACGAACCAGCATTTTCATTGTGCCTTCCATTTTTCTTTCTTTTTTTTTTAAGACAGAGTCTCACTATGTCGCCCTCAGTAGAGTGTTGTAGCATCACAGCTCACAACCACCTCAAACTCTTGGGCTTAAGCAATTCTCTTGCCTCAGCCTCCCAAGTAGGTGGGACTACAGGCGCCCGCCACAACACCCAGCCATTTTTTTGTTGCAGTTGTCATTGTTGTTTAGCTGGCCCAGGCTGGGCTCAAACCCACCACGCCCTGGCACTTAACCACTGTGCTCTGGGCACCGAGCCAGCCATTTTCCTTTTTGAACACGAATTTCTATACCTGTTCAAAATCACTGCCTGTCCACTGTATGTGGGATATACGATGGGCAAATAACTTGTCTCTTTAGTTCACATATTTTCACATCAAAAGAAATTGTGCCTAAGGAACTATACCCAAGGAGCCACACCCATACTTGGGCCAAATTAAAAAATAATTACCTAAATTTCAAGCTGATGCTATAAAAGGAGACTTTTGGATGAAGTGAGTATATTTTGCACATAGAAGCATAATCTGTGGCAGGACCAACTGTGGTGGGTAAGTATATTCACTAATTCTTTAAAGGTACAGCTTAATTCCCTTCCCCTTGAATACACACTGGACTCAATGGTTCACTTTTTACAGATAAAATATGACACGCACTATTTAGGTTAATACAACAGCCTCTTCCACATGTATGGTTTCTCTGCTTGTGCCCTTGTCTCCACCTCTTGCAGCACTACATTCAACAGTATTTTTAGCACAGCAATTAGTGATCATTTCAAGACATAAATTAGACCTAAACTCTCCACTGGAATAAAAGGCCTTATAATCACCAACCAGGCTCTGTACTATCGAATACCTCCCCATTCCCACTCCCACCAGCTTCTCTGTGACCCTGTATTTCACTATTACCCTCACACATTCTGCTCCACATTTCTCTTTGTTGGCACGTTCCTAGCTCATTTCTCACCTCCTTTCTATCTGTTCAAATGCTTTCTCAATGTGACTTCTGCCAACTATGCTCTTTTTGATCCTTCACTCGCCCTCCCCCCATATTTCTCTATCTCCCTTCCCTGTCTTTTTTTCCCCCATAGCACTTACTACCGCTAAACATTCTATTTTGTTTCTTTTTCTTTTTTTTTCCTTGCTATTTTTCCCCATTAGTATGTAAGCTACACAAGGGCAGTCATATTTGCTCACTATGGTATGCCCAATACCTAGCATCTGGCACAGAGCAATATATACTACTTGCTGGATGAATTAAGAGACCCATAGATGAGCCCCAATCAACTGTACATTGAAAAACTGTAACAATCTATAAAGATAAAAAAGATTATAAAACATGTATAGTGTGATCAAGTCTATCTCAATTATATAATGTACATAACATATATATACATGCATTATACACACTCACAGTATTTTAAAGGATCTATGAGGTGTAACTGTGGCTATTTCTGGGTAATGTCTTTTATTTTTATTTTTTTGTAAAGACAGAGTCTCACTTTATCGCCCTCAGTAGAGTGTCATGGCATCATAGCTCACAGCAACCTCCAGCTCTTGGGCTTAGCTGATTCTCTTGCCTCAGCCTCCCAAGTAGCTGGGACTACAGGCGCCTGCCACAACATCCAGCTGTTTTTTTGTTGCAGTTTGGCTGGGGCCGGGCTTGAACCCACCACCCTCAGTATATGAGGCCAGCACCCTACCCACTGAGCCACAGGCACTGCCCTCTGGGTAATGTCTTTTTAATCCATTTTTATCTTGCAGTTAGTTCTACTACATTAAAGTTAACTAAAAAAAAAATAAAGAAACTAGCATTTTTAAATTTAAAAAAGCTAACAACAACCAAAACAATTCAATTCTCAAAATGTGGGCTGAGATCAACGGTCAGAAAAGTATGGTCTCAGAATCTGGGGTTAACTTAGAAGAACATATTCTCTAGGTAGGAAACCTTGGAAGTGAAATACCCTCCAAAGAGATTCACAAACTTACTGCTAAAATCAAAGAAACTTTCTTTGCATAGCCAAGACAGAGGCTAAAACACCAGACTAAAATGTAACAAAAACCAAAAGAGTATAGCACACTGAAATAAAGAAGGGTTTTAATGTAGTAAGTACAAACTAATGAGTGCCAATCTTATTCCCTGTCTGGAAATCGTGTTGGTACTGATCTAACACAGAGAAAGAAAAAAACCCTAACAAATGTTAACATTTTTGATAGTGTCAAATTAGAACTGACCCACCCAGGAAGAAATGAGTACATGAATGTCCACACAGGAAAGAGTAAACATGCCAATCCCTACCCCTCCAAACCTTTATATTCCCATCCACCTTAACCCATGTGCTGACTTCCATCTCCAACTCAGCTCATCTACACCCAGAGGGAAATAAAGGCCAACACTGTCCACAGAGAACCTGGACTTTGTTTCCTTTCATTCACATTTCGGAATAATCTTTTATTTTTGACCTTTTATCTCTCAACTTTACCATCACAAAAATAATTCTTTGAGGAGAAATATGAATAATTCTTAGACTTTCTCACAATCTGAATGGAATTTATCCTAAAGACCATGCAATTTCCTTTGCTGGTTCTATATACACCAAACTACCATCTTATTGGTTTTGATTTCTTTACTATCTTGAGAAAATCAAAGGTTGAAATTATGCAAACAATGAGAAATAAGTTTTTAAGTCAATGGAACAGAATATCCCCAGCTGTAAATTAATAAATTGATATTCTGGTACAGGTCAGATTCTTTTAAAGTGAAATAAGACAAGCTAGTCCTTTTAGCACCTGATTATACCCAGATAAACTTGTCATTTGAATGCTGCTTGTGGTAGATGAATTGCAAATACAATATTCTTCTACCATTGGATTTCTAGCTATCACATTCTTAATGATTCTATACCCAGAAGCAAGCATCTAAATCTTCAATTCATCTTCCCAAACAGCTATGGCTAACCATTTACATATTTATGCACATAAAATTTTTATGTATTACTGTTATTTCTCCTTTATATTAATTGGAGAATAATATATACACACACATATATTTTAAATTATGTTTTGTTGGTTATATTATCAATGAATTTCAAATCAGGCAATAGGCCTCACATGATGTTATAAAATAGCGAGATGTTAGGTCTAATATAAGAAACAACTGTTTCAGTTATATGAACAAATAAATTCCAATGTGTTTAAGTTATATCAAACTGGATTTCTATTCTTTGTATCCAAAAAGAATTTGACTAATATAACCATAAAAGCACCAGATAAAAATACCCAAAAAAAACATAAAAATAAATTTTTAAAATCTGGAATAAGGGAAACCTTTTAATACCACGATGTAAAAGACTGAAAGATTTGGGTGGCGCCAGTGGCTCAAAGGAGTAGGGCGCCAGCCCCATATGCTGGAGGTGATGGGTTCAAACTCAGCCCCAGCCAAAAACTGCAAATAAATAAATAAATAAAGACTGAAAGATTTGATATCCTAAAAATTAAAAGCATTTATACAATAAAAGGTACCAAGAATAAAAGACAGAATGAAAAGAAATTTATATTTGCAATGTCTATAAAAGGTGAATATCCATACTACACATAGAGACAGCCCTTAAACAATTTTTAAAAACTGCATAATAGGAAAACTGGGCAAAGCATATTAATAAATTACTCATAGAAGAAAAATATAAATATCCAATAATTACATGAAAATAAGCTGAATCTAAAAGTGAAAAATCAGACATAAACAAAAGTAACTATCATGTTATTGTCTATCAGATTAACAATGATAAAGGCTAACATCTAGTTTGATAAGGATACACAGTACACTCTCGAATACTGTTGGTAGCACTATAATAAGTAAAGCAAGAGGGCAATTTAGCAAAATCAATTTTCAAAAGGTCATACCCTCTGACCAAGCACTTTCTCTCTTAGAAACTCATTATACAGGGGTGGCGCCTGTAGCTCAGTGAGTAGGGTGCCAGCCCTATATACCAAGGGTGGTGGGTTCGGCCCAAGTCAAACTGCAACAAAAAATAGCCAGGCGTCATGGGAGGCGCCTGTAGTCCCAGCTACTTGGGAGGCTGTGGCAAGAGAATTGCCTAAGCCCAAGAGCTGGAGGTTGCTGTGAGCTGTGATGCCACAACACTCTATGGAAGGTGACAAAGTGAGACTCTGTCTCAAAAAACAAAAAAAGAAAGAAAAAGAAACTCATTATACAGAAACATTTCTACATTTACTCTTGGATGAGATAAAGCAGTTGGTAGCGACCAGTATTAATATCTAGAACAACTTAGAAATCCAGATACTTAAAAAATTCAGATAATTTGTTTAAAGGTTAAGGAAAGGTTACATACGCTAAGTCAATGAGAAATAAAGGGGTTAAGACTCTACCGAAGAAATGAGTAACACTAAAGAAACAGCCACTTCCTGAAAATCCATTTGTTGGTGCTGGACAAGAGCAGATGCCTAAGAATCCTACGTAAAGGTTCAATGGAAGGCCATTGTGAGAAAAACAGCAAATCTGAATATTTTGGCAAAGACTTAAGAGGCACACAGCACAAGCAGAGAGCAGTTTTCCCTTCACAGTTCTTACACAATCTTAGACTACATAATAGGGCAGTAGATAAAAAACTTAAGTGGAAGCCTTTGGAAAAAAAGAGCAAAATGTTAACAGCAATCTAATGAAACTGAGATTACGGTTCAGGACCTACTGGAGAAAGGGCCCCATAAAATATATCAGGCTCTGAGTTAAAACCTCTGGAAGCCAAGGATGATCCCTTAGTTGACTATCCTTATCAGTGCTGCAACCAACTCTTGTCTTGGCACAGCCCCTGACAAAATCAAAATGATCATCCCCTATTCTGTGAATATCTAGAAGAAAAGAATAAAACATCTTTAGCAAAAAATAATACTGTCTAGAGCCTCTAGAATTTTTTATACTCAACCAAAAATTACTAGATATGGACAAATGATCAAAAGCCAAAAAAAAAAAAAAAGATAAAAAATAAAAATAGACCTTGATGTAATCTAGATACTGGAGTTACCAAAAAAAGACTTTAAATTAACTATGACTAATTTGTTATAAAAAAGATGAAGGGAGGCCAGGCACGGTAGCTCACTATGTAATCCTAGCACTCTGGGAGGCTGAAATGGGTAAACTGCCTGAGCTCACCGGTTGAAGACCAGCCTGAGCAAGTGTGAGACCCTATCTCTAAAAATAACAAGCCTTGTAGCAGGCACCTATAGTTTCAGCTATTTGGGAGGCTGAGGCAAAAGAATCACGTAAGCCCAAGAGTTTGAGGTTGCTATGAGCTATGACATCACAGCACTCTACTGAGGGCAACATAGTGAGACTCTGTCTCAAAAAAAAAAAAAAAAGATGGAGAATTTAACTAAAGCATTTGAATCCATAAATCTATTAAATGAAAATTTTGGCAATTAAAAATATTACATATAAGGCCAGGTACGGTGGCTCACGCCTGTAATCCCTAGCATTCAGGGAATGCCAAGGCAGGTGGATTGCTTGAGCTCAGGAGCTGGAGACTAGTCCGAGCAAGAGTGAGACCCTACCTCTAAAAATAGCCAGGTGTTGTGGCTGGCTCCTGTAATCTCAGCTACTCAGGAAACTAAGGCAAAAGAATTACTGAGACCAAGAGTTTGAGGTTGCTGTGAGCTGTGATGCACGACACTACCCAGTATTACTTTGTCACACAAAAAAAATTATGTATGAAATAAAGAATTCATTAGATGTGTTCAGCAGAAGACTAGACATGGAAGAAGATAAGATTAATGAAACTGAAGATGGGTCAATAGGAAATATCCAATTAAAGTATAAAGAGAAAAGGGTGGGCCTGGGCGCCCATAACTCAGTGGTTAAGGTACCAGACACATGCACTGGGGCTGGTGGGTTCCAACCCAGCTGGGCTTGCTAACAAACAAACAAAAAAATAGCCCAGCATTGTGGGTAGGCATCTGTAGTCCCAGCTACTAGGGAGGTTGAGGCAAGAGAATCACTTGAGCCCAAAAGTTTGAGGTTGCTGTCATCTAAGACAGCACAACACTCTACAGAGGGCAACCAAGTGAGACTCTGTATCAATAAAAAAAAAGAGAGAGAGAGGGAAAAGGATGGAAAACATGGAAAGATACCTATTCACAGACATACAGAAATATATAAACAAGCAACAGTGTTCAATGTAGTTAAGTTTATAAGGATGAAAAAAAATCTAAAAGATGCCCACTGTCGGGCAATGCCCGCAGCTCAATGGGTAGGGTGCTGGCCACATACACAGAGGCAGGTGGGTTCGAACCCGGCCCAGGCCAGCTAAAACAATGACAACTGCAACAACAACAACAAAAATAGCTGGGCATTGTGGCAAGCACCTGTAGTCCCAGCTACTTGGGAGGCTGAGGCAAGAGAATTGCTTAAGCCTAAGAGTTTGGGGTTGCTATGAGCTGTGATGCCACAGCACTCTATCCAGGGATAGTCTTCTATCCAGGACTCTGTCTCAAAAAACCAAAAAAAGATACCCACTGTCTATAAATAGGAGACTACACAGGTATAAATTAATTATAGTGTATTCATAAAATAGAATTCTATTGATGTGTTTAAATGTGACAAATCTGGCACATATATAAGCAATGACATAAAAAGATCAACAAGATACATTTTTACATGAAGAAAACTAAATATTGTAAATAACAAATTAGATATTATCCCTGCCTTCATGGAACTGTGAGAAAAATTATAATAGGTATAAACTGGTATATAAATAGTATTTTTTACTTTCTCTATAAACAGCAAAAAATTTTTTTAAAATATTTTTACATGTGCCTAATGGCTAGCTATTTTCTTTCTAAGTGTATACTTAGAATAAAATGTTAGGGCAGTGTTTTCCAAGGCAGGTGTACTTTTATTAAGTGATTTTTATATCTATAAGGACAGGTTTTCAATGGTTACACACTTATTTTAATTCAAAAGCCTGCCACATTTCTTATGTGAAAAATCAAAAACAAACAAGATGATGTTTACTCAGGATTTGGAGAACCTGGAGAATCCAGAATCTCAAAACTTCTCCCACAATATTCAATAACATGAGAAAATTAACAATAACTCTTATGCTCATCCTCTACCACTTCCCTATTACTTTGGCAATAATTAGAATTCAATTTAATATGGCATAAGTGACAAAATGTAAAATTTAAGACTAATAAAAGTTACATTCAAAAGAAAATGCACGAATTCACTAACATACATGTATTTTAAAATTATGGATGATGTTTCACTATACGCTGGGCTATTGTGTTAGGCTTTAGACTAGAGGAATATAGATCCATCCCTTCTTGGAACTTACAGTCTAGCTGGGAAGAAAGATATTAAATAGCCACCCCAAAATAAAACTACTCCTGTGGCTAGTTCTAAAAAGCATACAGCGTTCTGTGAAGATACACACAGGGACCCAGTTAGAGTATCAGGAAAAGGTTCCTGGTGGAAGTGATACTTGAAATTACATCCAAGGGATAGGTCTGAGTTAACCTAAGAAATAAAGGGGTGGGGGGAATGGCAAGTCTAGAGGCAGAACATTCCAGTAATCTAGACAGATAAAAGTGAAATGTACAAAGGCCCTTCATTAAAGGGAGCAGTTGGGAGGGACTAAAAGGCCAGTGAGGATGGAATGGAGAGAGCAAGAGGAGAACAGGTATGGAATAAAATCAGAGAAATAGGTAGAAGTCTACTTTAGAAAGCAAAAGCCAGCAGCACCTGTGGGTCAGTGAGTAGGGCACTGGCCCCATTTACCGAGGGTGGCGGGCTCAAACCCGGCCCCAGCCAAACTGCAACAAAAAAATAGCTGGGTAATGTAGCGGGCACCTATAGTCCCAGCTACTCTGAGCTGTTGTGCCACAGCACTCTATTGAGGGTGATAAAGTGAGACTCTATCTCTAAAAAAGAAAGAAAAGAGAAAGCAAAAGCCATTTTGATTTTACCAATGCTTATTTTTGATTTTTAATTTTTTTTCAATTTAATAATGTTTGCTTTATTTTTAGTGTGTTTATTTTTACGGTTACTTTCTATTAATGGCAAATGTTTTTCCATCTGTATAAGTAATATAAGTTAAAAGATAAATTCAGCTGCAAATAACAGGTATCTGACTAAAAATGGCTTAAACTGCAAGGACATTTATTTACCTTAATTAACAAACAGTATGGACATAAAAAAATCCCAGGTTTGGTATGGCAACTCAATGAAAGATGCTTCTTTTCATTTTCCTACTGTGCCATCCTTAGCACTTCAACCACGTCTTCTACAACCAGTCACAAGATGGCTGCAGCAGCTCCAAGCATCCCATCCTCACACAGGGAGTCAAGCACTAGGAACCTCCTCAGGTATTTCTTTTAAAAGAGAAGAAACATTTCCCCAGACATCCTTCCAATAGACCCCTTAGGTCTCAATTGGTGAGAAATATGTCAAAAAGCCTCAGAAAGTATATCTGGCATTTTTTGATCCTATTTCAGGAAGTGGTCTCTACTTAGCAAAAAAGATGAGTGGAAAAATGGCTATTCAAAATATTGTCAATAATGTTTGTACATGTAAAAATATGAAACTTCCTTTCACAATACTTCTAAATAAGGTTAAAAACAAGTAGATCTATTTTTGAAAATTAAATAATAATAATGATGGCAAAGGAGGAAAAATTCATCAAGAAATATTTAAATGACTGAAATGTAAAAAACTCTGATTTAGAGAATCTAAACTTCTTAGTTCATGACACCCACAAAAGACAGGGACAATTCTCATGGTTAATATATTTTATAAGTGGTCATAATATAAAAATCTCCAGAATATTGGAGATTTATTTAACATTATTTAATATGAAACATGAATATGTTAATTCTATGCTACAATTAACTTAAAATAGCATGCCTTTTTAATCCAAGTAGCTAATAAAACAGTTAATTAGCAGACATTGTAGTTGGCTGACCCAAATCTATCCTTAACACTTCCCACTATAAAAGAAAAGCTAAATTCATGCTCTTTCAGCTTTCCTCTTATAGCTGGGAGCAAGAGGCACGTAATACAGTGCCCAGTGAGCGCAATATTCTTGGCAGTACAGATAGAGATAGAAGGCGTGGAGTACAGGTAGTAGAACAGTTTTTGCTTTCTTTAAAGGATGGGATAAATGGCCAGGCAGTGGGTAGCTATAATCCTACGACTCTTGAGAGGGTAAGGTGGGAGGATCGCTTGAGATCAGAAGTTCAAGAACAGTCTGGGCAAGAGCAACATTCTGTCTCAACTAAAAATGTCTAAAAATCGAAACAATTAGCTGGGCAAGGTGGCATGCACCTGTAGTTCCAGCTACTCAGGAGGCCAAGGCAGAATTGCTTTAGTGCAGGAGTCTAAGATTCCAATGAGCTATGATGATGCCACTGCACTTCAGCCAGGACCAGATCTAGGCTCGTCTCAAAAAGAAAGAAACATGGCAGTGCCTGTGGCTCAAAGGAGAAGGATGCTGGCCCCATATACCAGAGGTGGTGGGTTCAAACCTGGCCCCAGCCAAAAACTGGGAAAAAAAAGAAAGAAAGAAAAGAAACAAAAATAAACCAACAAAAAAAACAAGAGGTAAATAAGCTGATACCAAATCTTTCCCCTTGCCACCTAAGGCAGTAAGTGTGAAAGAAAGACCAAAGACTGGGGCAGCACCTGTGACTCAAGGAGTAGGGCTCTGGCCCCATATACTGGGGGTGGTGGGTTCAAGCCCAACCCTGGCCATAATTGAAAAAAAAAAAAAAAAAAGAGAGAACCAGGGATCCTACCCTGATATGATTAAGACCCCAAACTAGTCTGCTGCTACGTACCACAGACTTATTGTTATGTGTAAGAAAAAGCCCCTGTAAGTTGTCTTAAATCAAGTTATACACTGCTTGCACACTACTAAGGTATCAAGATTATCTGCAAAGGACATGTGAGAAAAGGAAGCTTAAGTCCTTCTCCCACTCTCTGCTATTAGCAAAAGGGACAATGTCATAGTATAGTATACCATGCTGTTCTGTGGAATGAAAAGGAAAAGAACCAAGGAAGAATGATTCAGGCTAATGTGTTCACAGTGATATTTTTTTAGTTTGTCAAGGAATTTTTAAGAAAAATTTTTTTTATTTTTGTTTTATTAATTTTTTAAGAGACAGGGTTTCGTTCTACCACCCAGGCTGGAGTGGAGTGATGCAATCATAGCATCCTCTTGGATGAAGCCTCAAACTCTTGTACTCACATAATCCATCCTCCAGCTCCAGCCTCCTAAGTACATGGGAATACAGGGTACATCCACACCCAGTTGACTTTTTTTTTTTAGCTTTTGTAGAAACAGAGTCTCAAGTCTTACTATGTTTCCCAAGCTGGCCTCAAACTCCTGGCCTAAAGTGATCCTCCCACTTTGGCTTCTCAAAGTACAGGTGTGAACTACCATGCCTGGCCTCATGGATTTTATTTCAATCATTATTCATTTTGATGGTCAAATGATCCAAACTTAGTCAGAGTAGTTGGATCTAAACATTTTAGGCAGTACCCTTGAGCCCAGAAGTTTGAGGTTTATAGTGAGCTATGATCATGCCATTACACTGTAGCCCAAGCAACAAAGTAAGACCCTGTCTCAAAAAAATAAAAACAAAAAACCCATGCGTCCATGCTAAAATAAATAAATAACCAAAGAAGACAGACAGATAAGGTGGGGCAAAAAGAAGGACTTTTTCTTTTTCTTTTTTTAAAGAATGCCTGATATCTGTAGAAGGAAACACAGAAATAGAAAATCATTACTTTATAGCCACTACAGTAATAATTCAGGCAAGAATCATCAATGGATGCAAATATCATTAGGTGAAAAACTATTAGGGTACCAGATCTTCACTCAATCTCTAAGTCACCGCCTCAGATTATGTACTATTTACAAAGGAAAAAGGGTACCTTTTGTAAGAAGAAAATTATCATTATCCATGATGGGACAATCCAACATTGTGTACTACCTGTAGTGACACACTGATACATCACCATCTATTTGATATTATTACCCAGTAAAGAAATAATCAGAAAGGAAGTCATCTGTGGGTTTTCCAGCGGCCAACACAGACTAGACTCTCAGCCACCACCTAGCAGTAGCTGCCAGATATGTGAACAAATGAGTCTGCAGATGATTCCAGGTTCTCACCTTTAAGTCTTACAGTTATAGCTACAACCTCCAACTCTTAGGCTTAAGTCATTCTCTTGCCTCAGCCTCCCAAGCAGCTGGGACTATAGGCACCTGCCACAATGCCCAGCCATTTTTTTTGCTGCAGTTATCATTGCTGTTCAGCAGGCCTGGGCTGGATTCCAACCCACCAACTCCGGTGTATGTGGCTGGCGCCCTAGTCGCTGTGCCTCAGGCACCAAGCCTGTCTCAGTTTATCTTTATATAAAATGAAAACATGTGAAATTTACTAGGTGTAGAATATAAATGTCTTAACACAGTAACTAAGAAAATGCCGTGAAGGCTATGTTAACCAGTTTGATGAAAATATTTCAAATTATATACAAAACCAGCACATTGTACCCCATGATTACATTAATGTACACAGCTATGATTTAAAAAAAAAAGCAGTACACTGAATCCCATAAATGCCTTAATGTACAAAGTAATGATTTAATAAAAAATAATAGATAAAAAAAATGAAAACAGCAACAGTATCTCTTACTTCACATGCATTAAACAAAGCAAATAAAGCACAATGCATAGTCTTGAACATATAGGGAACACTGAGGTTAACATTTATTATTCCTGCTAAACAGAAGCAATGAAATCACACACTGCCATCAGTTTTGCTTATCATTGTATCTCCAGTGCCTAGAACAGTGCCCCATAAGTAAAAGACACTCAATAAACATATGTTGCATGACTGGTTTTGCAGTCATAAGACTTTCACATATTAAGTCCACCGCTTCAATCTGTTGAAATCTTTTTGAATCCTAATGTCATCTAATATACAGGGTTGCCACAAAGTTCGTTGCAATTTTAAATAGTTATCTATTTAAATTACACATGAACTTTATGACCACCCTATATTTGATATCTCTTTTCTTATCTTCTAAAGTTTTGATAAGTATATACCTATGGTTTGAATGTGCCCTCCAAAGGTCACATGTTGGAAACTTAGTCCTCAACGCAACAGTGTTGAGAGGGGGGAACTTTAAGAGATAAGTAGGTCATGACAGCTCTGCCTTTATGGTGGATCAATGCCTTTATCATGGAAATGGATCAGTTATCACGGGATAACTTCTTTCTCACCCATGAATGCTCTACCCCTCCTGCCTTCCACCATGGGATGATACAGCAAGAAGGCCCTTGCCTGATGTGGGTCCCTGGACCTTGGACTTCCCATGCACCAGAAATGTAAGCAATAAATCTCTGATCTTTATAAATTACCTAGTCTTAGCTATTCTGTTACAACCATAAAATGGACTAAGACATATAACATCTATATATTAATCTGAGACATTAATAAAAATGCTAACCAGAGACTTAAACATTAGTTTTATTACCTGTTAGCTTAAAATCTGGGTGAATACAGACTAGGTAATAGGTGAGTACAAACATGCCACTTAGCTTCATGTGCATCCTGCCTATCTAATCTCCATCTTGTCCACAAAGGTAATAAAATATAAGAATTTCATAAAGATTAGATCACAATAATATGTCCTTCCTTGAAACTATCTTTAAAGAGAATGTAAAAAACAACAGCTCACCCTTCAATAGCTGGAGATCGATCAGGACGAGTACTTCCCCGAGATCTGTATCTACGAGTCACTGGTAGCCGAGGAGGCTGACTTGGTCCCCAGAAGTCAGTCTGAGTTTGGTGACCCCTCTCATTGGTTCTATTATCTTGGTCCAGTGGATTGCTACTTAGAAATGGTCTAAAATCTTGAAAAAACATCGTGTGATCCAAATGGTCCCAGAGCTAGAAAAACACAGAAATAAATCACACAATAGGAAAAGGGAATCATTAAACAGTGTTTTACTATTACAAATGGCCAAAATGAACATTATTATATGGGTTTTCCACTGCAAAAGTACAAAAGTTTCTCTATATGCGATCTATACAATTATTTTATGGTCTAAACATCTTTACTAGGTAATGCCAAACTGTTTTCTGAAGTGGTTGTACAAATTTACACATCTTCCAACAGTATTTAAGAGTTTGGGTGGCACCCGTGGCCCAAGGAGTAGGGTACCAGCCCCATATACAGGGGGTGGCAGGTTCAAGCCTGGCCCTAGCCAAAACTGCCAAAAAAAAAAAGTTTGCACTGCACCATATCCTGGCAAGGACTCTATATTAAGGTGTTAAGAACCAATAGGATGGTTTATTTAAAATGCATATTCTGGCCAGGCACAATGGTTCATACCTATAATCCTAGCAATCTGGGAGGCCGAGGAGGGTGGATCGCCTGACCTCAAGGGTTCAAGACCAGCCTGAGCAAGAGTGAGACCCATCTCTAAAAACAGCCAGGCGTTGTGGCAGGTGCCTGTAGTCCAAGCTACTAGGGAGGCTGAGACAAGAGAATTGCTTGAGCCCAAGAGTTTGAGGTTGCCGTGAGCTGTGAAGCCACAGCGCTCTACAGAGGGTGACAAAGTGAAACTCTGTCTCAAAAAAAATAAAATGAAAAATAAAGTGCATATTCTTTGGCTCCATCCCAGAAACTAAATTTAGTAGATCTGTGTGGGTCTGAAAAATTCTCGTTAGCATTTCTTTTAGCACTTGTCTGTTAATAATGAACCTTCTCAGCTACTGTTTTATCTGGGCCAATTTTGGTTTATCTGGGTAAATCTTGATTTCTCCTTCTTCCTGCAGGACATTTTACCAGATTTAGAATTCTTGGTTTGCAAGGGGTTTTTCTTCAGCACTGTAAAATATGCCATCCCACTACATTCTAGCCTCCATGGCTTCTGCTGAGAAATCAGCAAAAAGTAATTTTATTTAAGATCCCTTATATGTTACAAGTTGCTTCTCTCTTGCGGCTTTCAAGATTCTCTCTTTATCTCTGGCCTCTAACAACTTAATTAAATGTGTCTTGGCATGGATCTCCTTGAGTTTTCCCTTCTTGGGAGTTAGTGGAGTTTCTTAACTGTGTAGATTCATATCTTTTATTGAATTTGGAATGTTTCTAGCAATTATATCTTCATACATGTTTTCTGCACCTTTCTCCCTTTCCTTTCCATGATGCATATATATTAATGGTTCACTGATTCTTCTGTATCTGCTGTTGAACTCCTCTAGTGAATTTTTAATTTCAATTATTGCAATTTTCTGTTTCAAAACGCTATTCCTTTATTGATATTCTCTATTTGTTGAGACATCATTCTCCTGGAATCCTTTAGTTCCTTGCCTATGGTATCCTTTAGTTTTTTAAGATAACTGATTTAAAGTTTTGTCTACTAAGTCTAATATCTGTGCTTCCTCAAGGATAGTTTTCATTCAATTTTTTCTATGAATGAGGCATACTTTCTTTGTTTGCTTCATAATTTTTTGTTGAAAGCTGGACATTTTGGATGTGTTTTTTTAAAAGAAGAAGCAAGAAAAGGGAAGAAGAGGAAAGAAAAAACATGCTCACCAGGACCCAGGTATTTGTTGATTGGTTGTTGGAGTGCTCCTTCAGTACTCAGCCATAACATATACAAATCTGCCTTAACCTTCACTTCCTGCTTATGCTGAGCCCAAAGACCAGCCAGAGGTAAAAGCTAATGGTCTTCT
Source organism: Otolemur garnettii (assembly GCF_000181295.1). NCBI lineage: Eukaryota > Metazoa > Chordata > Mammalia > Primates > Galagidae > Otolemur > Otolemur garnettii. Next base: position 307,191 of record NW_003852468.1, on the reverse strand, counting down.
TGGGTCTTTTCTGAGCATACATCCTGCCCTGAGCAACCACATGGCTTTCTAGGTACCCTGTACACAGCAGCTTTTCAAAGCCCCTATCCCCTTTACCCCCTGCCCCAAAAGCTCACTTTATATCTTTTCCTCAGAAGCTTTCAACTTATCTATCTTTGTCCCAGCTGACTGTCCTTTGAGGAAATCCCAAGTCAGGTCGAAACACACAAATATAATACAAAACTTTATGAAAACAGTCTTCTCTACTCTCTCAGAGAATCAGGTACCCACACAGAACACAGGCTGCCATCTTCTAGATCAGTGGTTCTCAACCTTCCTAATGCCGCAACCCTTTAATACAGTTCCTATGGGTTGCAACCCACAGGTTGAGAACTGCTGTTCAGAAAGGTAAATTAAAACACCACAAAGGTCTCCTATCTTGTTTCAGTGCCCTTTCACCTAGTTGTCTGCCTGGTTGCTGCAAACATTTGACTATTTTTCCAGAGTTCTGATAAACTTGATTCTGACAGTTTTGCCAGGTTTTTTGGTGATTTAACAGAAGGATGACCCATGAAGTTACTACTCTGCCATTTTTGCTGATATCACCCTTTCATTGTAGCTTTAATTTGCCTTCCCCAATACTAATAAGGCTAAATATTTTTTGTGTATTTATCAGCTACTCATATTTCTTCTCTTTCATATCCCTGTCTTCTTTCATGCCTTTTGTCAACTTTTCTAGTGAATTTTCTAATTGCCAAAAAATTACATGCTTTTAACCAGGTGCAGTGGCTTACACCTATAATCTTAGCACTCTGGGAAGCCAAGGCAAGAGGATTGCTTGAGCTCAGGAGTACCAGACCAGCCTGAACAAGAGGGAGACCCCATCTCTACCAGGCATGGTAGTGCACACCTTTAATCCCAGTGATTGCTCAAGACCAAGAGATTGCAGTTGCTGTCAGCTGGGATGCTACAGCACTCTACCCAGGGTGACAGAGTAAAACTCTGTCTCAAAAAAAAAAAAAAAAAAAAAGAAAGCACATGTTTTAATAGTTAACTGCAGGTAATAAAAATGCAACTGAGTTTGTACATTGACCTTAAGATTAAGAAAATTTGAACTCTTAGTAATTCTAACAATCTGTGTATGTAGAAAATCCAAAGCATATACAATGACATCAGAAAAATAAAGAGTTTTGTTTCCTTCCCAATCCTTATCTTTTCATTTCTTCTTATCTAATTTTGTTAGCTACAATCTTCAATACAATACCAAAAGGAAGCAGGATAGCAGGTACCCCTCTCTTGGGTTTGATTTTAAAGAGAATATACTAAGCATTTTATCATTAAAGATTATGTTTTGCACTAGGATTTTGGTAAATACTCTTCAGCAGATAAAACAAGTTTTCTTCTGGTCCTAATTGACTAAGAACATTTACCAAGAATGAAAATTGACTTCTGCCAAATACTTTTTCTGCATCTATTGAAATGATCAGGGTTTTCATTTTTAATCTATAAAACTACATTAAAAGATTTTCTAACAACCTAACCTTGAATTTTTGGAATGAACACATTTTGGTTTCTTATGTATTTTTGGATTCTATGTCTGTTGCTTTGGGTCAATTTCTGCACCTATGTTCGCAAGTAAACTAGCATATGATTTTCCCTTTTTTTTTTTTTTATTAAATCATAGCTGTATACATTAATGCAATCATGGAATACAATGTGCTGTTTTTATATACAATTTGAAATGTTTTCATCAAACTGGTTAACATAGCCTTCATGGCATTTTCTTAGTTATCTTGTTAAGATGTTTATATTCTACGCTTAGTAAATTTCACATGTACCCTTGTTAAGATGCACCATAGGTGTGGTCCCACCGATTACCCTCACATGATTTTCCTTTAGTGCGATATCTTTATCTGGTGTTGACAATAGGTTATACTAATCACATAAAATATATTGGGGGGCGTTCCTTTTCTTACATATAAAAAATTCTATAACACAGAAATAGACTTGGCAGCTTAGCACCTATGTCTCAAGCGGCTAAGGCGCCAGCCACATACACTGGAGCTGGCGGGTTCGAATCCAGCCTGTGCCTGCCAAACAACAATGATGGCTGCAACAAAAAATAGCCAGGCGTTCTGGTGGGTGCCTGTAGTCCCAGCTACTTGGGAGGCTGAGGCAAGAGAATCACTTAAGCCCAGGAACTGGAGGTTGCTGTGAGCTGTGATGCCACGGCACTCTACCCAGGGTGATAGCTTGAGGCTCTGTCTCAAAAAAAAAGAAAAAAAGAAATACTTGGCATAAGCATTTTAAATTTGCAAGATAATTCCAAATCACCCTTTAAGTCTACATAGTAGCCCTCCCTTATCCAATGGAGATACATTCTAAGACCCTCAGTGAATATCTGAAACCATGGATAGTTCTGAACCTTATATGTTTTTTCCTATACATACATACTTCCTGAGCAGAGTAAGAAAAACTGGGCAGAATCAGATTCTATGAAGCCAAAGACAGGGAGCTGAGCCAAGAAAAAAGTTCGGCAAGCTGTAGAAGAGCATTCAAGAAAACAAATTACAGGTACAAAGCCTATCGACTAGAGCACAGGAGACCCCTTCCCCAAGCATGAGGCCTGCCACAGGTTATCTTTAAACCAGCAGGGAACAAAAGACCGCTCATTTTACCTCACTGGAAAGGGCCGCTAAACTCCAGGTCTCTTTCTCCAGGGAAGTCCCACTTATGAACCTAGACACCACCCTGCCAGAAATAAAATTGAACAGATGTTTTCCCCCACAAGTCCAAACTCTCAGTCCACCCTTTCCCCATGGTGGTCTGAAGTTCTGCCCTCTGTAGAGCACAGAGTGGTCGTGTCCTGAGAGATCTGGGCATAGAGTGGACCGCCAACCATCAGGATGGAATCTGTGACTAACGGAGAAGAAATAGAGTGTAGGAAGAAAGGGACACTTGGCAGGAGGAAGAGCAGTTCCCTGGTTATGACTATGCCCAGCCAGTGGTAGTGTTGACCCTCGTTTTGGGCTGTGTCTGGCGGGATGAGGTATAGAACCCCTGGCTCTGACGGCACCCACAGTGGGAGAGTGGTTCCCTCATGTGGACTGAGTTCAGTAGACAGGGCTGGTCCCTAGCCCCTGCTGGGCCTGTGAGCAGAGGCTTAATAGGTGTAGACTGTGACCTGGAAGCAAAGGCGTGGTCCCCTGATTCCAACAGAACCCCTGATCAGGGGCTTACTGGGTGTGAACCAAGACCTGAGGGTTAGGGCATGGTCCACTGTCTCCAGCAGGGCTGGTGAGCAGAGGCTTACCAGATGAGGACTGAGACCTATAGGCAGAGTGTGGTACCCTGACTCTAACAGAGCCTATGAACAGAGTCTTGCCAGGCAGTGAACTGAGACTGGCAAGTGGGGGCATGATCTCCTGACTCCAACTGGCAAGCAGAGGCTAGCTGGGTGTGGGCTGAGACTGGTGGGCAGGGGTGTGGCCCCTGGCTCCAGCTGGGCCTATGGGCCAAAAAGCGGTCAACAGTGTAGACTGAGTCTGGCAGCGGGAGTATGGCTCTCTGGCTCCACTTGTGTTGTTGGAGACTCTTGAATCCCTCTCTGTTGGGTAGGGTTTGCACTGCCTGAGACAATTTAATTGGAACACATGTCTGGGGCTGTTCACTTGGGGACATTCTGAGGTTGACCTTCAAAGTTCTGTAGTGGAAAAGAACCAAAGCGTGGGGGCTGGGTGCTCTAGCTGTTTGAATCTCTTCGTAGTTGGGATTTAAATCTAATACTGTGGTTTCTTAGGATAGGGTAGAGGTTGGCTGATATCAAAACAAAGCTAGCTTGCACTATCTCACCAAGTAAGTCCCCAAGAGTCTCTGGCCAAAACTCTGAAAGGGGCCTTTGTAAAGTTGTACAAGATAAGCCACAATTACAAAGCCTAGTGCTTTGGTAAGGAGTTGTCTCTACTACCTGGGAAATCCAATTCAATCTCACTCTACCAGTTCTAATAACCAAATGATAGAAAATGAACATGGTGTGAACCCAACAGAAGAACTCTGGCAACATGAATAATCAGAGTAGATCAAACACACACACACACACACCCCGCCGCAAGAAATGACAAAGGAGATACAACTGAAGATGCCATGCATAGACAAATGGCAGCAATGTCAGAAATCAAATTCAGAATATGGATTGCAAATAAGATAAATAGAATGAAAGAAAAGATAGAAATTGAATTCCAAAGAGTAGTTCTAAAGTTGTCTCAAGAAATTAATGAATTCAAAGCTATGGACATAATGAGAAAAGAGATAGCAGAGCTCAAGGAAACGGAAAAAGTTAGTTGAGGAACTCCAAAATACAGTAGAATCTCTCAGTAATAGAGTTGACTAGGCAGAAGAAAGGATCTCTGAAACTGAAGACAAAGCTTTTGAAATGTTCTCAAACACTCAAAGAGTCAGACAAATGGAGAGCAAAAACTGATCATTCCCTGAGAAAGTTGTGGGATCACTCCAAAAGATCAAACATTCGTCTTATAGGAATTCCTGAAGGAGAAGAGGTACACATGCTCTACTCCAAGAGATTTTGGAGGAGAATTTCCCAAGCATTGCAAGAGATACAGAACTTCAGATAGTGGACAGTTTCAGAATCCCAGCAAGACTCAATCCAAATGAAGCATCTCTAGACACATTGCGATTAACTTTGTCAAAGTTAAGATAAAGGAGAAAATTCTTCAAGCAGCCAGACATAAGAGAAGCATCACCTACAAAGGGAGGAATATCAGAATGAACTGCAGATCTCTCAGCCAAAACGTTTCAAGGCAGAAGAAGATGGTCATCAAACTTCAGTCCCCTAAAACAAAACAACTTCCAGCCTAGGATCCTGTATCCATCTAAACTGAGTTTCATTTGTGATGGAGAAATCAAATATTTAAATGACATAGACATGTTGAAGAAATCTGCCATAACTAAGCTTGGTGCCTGTGGCTAAATTGGCTAAGGCGCAGCTGGCAGTTTCAAATCCAGCCTGGGCCTGCCAAACAACAATGATGGCTGCCACCAAAAAATAGCCAGGCATTGTGGCAGGTACTTGTAGCCCCAGCTACTTGGGAGGCAGAGGCAGGAGAATCACCTGAGCCCAGGAGCTGGAGGTTGCTGTGAGCTGTGATGCCAT
>NW_003852468.1:276564-299871 GCF_000181295.1 Otolemur garnettii | reverse complement strand
GGGAGGCAGAGGCAAGGAGACTTGCTTGAGCCCAGGAGTTGGAGGTTGCTGTGAGCTGTGATGCCACAGCACTCTACCCAGGGGAATAGCTTGAAGCTTTGTCTCAAAAAAAATCTCTATTCTCAGAAATATGAAAATCTGAAGGAACTGGACCAATACCTGGAAGCACACCACCTTCCTGGACTCAACCAGACATAATTAGAAATCTTGAATAGACCTCTATCAACCCCTGAAATAACATTAACAATACAAAATCTCCCTAAAAAGAAAAGTCCATGACCAGATGGCTTCACATCCAAATTCTATTAAACCTTTCAAGAGGAAATAGTACCTATATTATACAATATTTTCAAAAGCATAGAAAAAGAAGGAATACTTCCCAACATATTCTATGAAGCAAATATCACCCTGATCCCCTAACCAGGAAAGGATCCAACAAAGAAAGAAAATTATAGACCAGTATCATTAATGAATATCAATGCAAAAATATTCAAAAAGATCTTAGCAAACAGAATTCAACAACACATCAAAAAAATTATACACCATGATCAAGTTGGTTTTATTCCAGGGTTACCGGGTTGCTTCAACATACGCAAATCTATAAATATAATACATCACATCAATAAAATAAAAAACAAAGACCATATGATTCTCTCAATTGATGCAGAAAAAGCCTTTGATAATATCCAGCATCCTTTCATGATCAGAATTCTTAAGAAAATAGGCATAGAAGAGACATTTCTTAAACCAATAGAGGCCATCTACAGCAAACCCACAGCCAATATCCTATTGAATGGTTTAATATTGAAAACATTTCCACCCAGATCAGGAATGAGGCAAGGATGCCCACTGTTTCCACTGCTATTCCACATAGTAATGGAAGTCTTAGCCATGGCAATCAGGCAAGAGAAGGCGATCAAGGGTATCCAAATAGGGTCAGAGGAGATCAAACTCTTACTATTTGCTGATGATATGACCTATACCTTGAATCCCAGGGACTCAACTTCAAACCTCTTAGAAGTGATCAAGGAATACAGCAGTGTCTCAGGATACAAAATCAATACTTACAAGTCAGGAGCTTTTATATACGCCAACAATCGTCAAGCTGAAAAAACAATCAAACACTCTATTCCTTTTACAATAGTGCCAAAGAAGATAAAATACCTGGGAATTTGCCTAACAAAGGATGTGAAACATCTCTATAAAGAGAACTATGAAGTTCTGAGAAAAGAAATAGCTGAAGATGTTAACAAATGGAAAAACATACCATGCTCATGGCTGGGAAGAATCAACATTGTTAAAATGTCCATACTACCCAAAGCAATCTACAGATTTAATGCAATCCCTAGTAAAGTACCACTGTCATACTTTAAAGAACTTGAAGAAATAGTATTGCATTTTATATGGAATCAGAAAAAAACCTCAAATAGCAAATACATTACTCAGAAATAAGAACAAATCAGGAGGTATCACATTACCAGATTTCAGCTATCCTATAAATCTATAGTGATCAAAACAGCACGGTACTGGCACAAAAACAAGTGATAGATTTATAGAACACAACAGAGAACCAAGAGATGAACCCAGCTACTTATCGTCATTTGGTCTTCAACAAGCCTATCAAAAATATTCAGTGGGGGAAAGACTCCCTATTTAACAAATGGTGCTGGGTGAACTGGCTGGTGACCTGTAGAGGACTGAAACTGGACCCCCACCTTTCACCATTGACAAAAGTTGATTCTCACTGGACAAAAGATTTAAACTTAAGACATGAAACTATAATAATCCTAGAAAAGAGTGCAGGGAAAACACTTGAAGAAATTGGCCTGGGAGAATATTTTATGAGGACCCCCCTGGCAATTGAGGCAACACCAAAAATACATTACTGGAATCTGGTCAAGCTAAAAAGCTTTTGCACAGCCAAGAGCACAGTAAGTAAAGCAAACAGACAACCTTCAGAATGGGAGATTTTTGCAGGTTATGCTTCCGACAAAGGTCTGATAAGTAGAATCTACAGAGAACTCAAACTAATCAATAAGAAAAGAATAAATAACCCTATTTCTATGTAGGCAAGAGATTTGAATAGAAACTTCTCTGAAGACAGGCCCTGGCCTACAAACACATTAAAAAATGCTCATCACCCTTAATCATCAGAGAAATGCAAATCAAAACTACTTTGAGGTATCATCTAACTCTAGTAAGATTAGCCCATATCACAAAATCCCAAAACTATAGATGTTGGGGTGGATGTGGAGAGAAGGGAACACTTCTACACTGCTGGTGGGAATGCAAGCTAATTTGACCTTTTTGGAAAGAAGTTTGGAGAACCCGCAAGGAACTAAAAGTAGACCTACCATTCAATCTTGCAATTCCTCTATTAGGTATATACCCAGATGATCAAAAATTATTTTACAACAAAGACATCTGCACCAGAATGTTGACTGTAGCTCAATTCATAACAGCCAAGACATGGAAACAGCCCAAGTGTCCACTGACCTATGAATGGATTAACAAATTGTGGTATATGTACACCATGGAATACTATGCAGCCATAAAAAAGATGGAGGCTTCACATCTTTTATGTTTACCTGGATGGAGCTGGAATATATTCTTCTTAGTAAAGTATCTCAAGAATGGGGAAAAAACCCCAGAAGTGCATTAATGTACATAGTTACCATTCAATTAAAAAAAAAAAAGAATGGGGAAAAAAAGTATCCAATGTACTCAATACTACTATAAAATCAATATATAACCACCTGCATACTCATACAAATGGCAAAACATAACTATAGTCCAGAAAGTGGAAGGGAATCAGAGAGAGAGGAGAGGGGAGGGGGTATATGGTATGATGGAGAGTACTTGGGGGGACCTCACCTAATGTGCATGATGCAATTGTACATTTCAAAACTATTAAGAAATGAGTATAATTGTGATGGATGTGTTACTTAGTTCAAAGTAAGCATTTCACATTGTATATCGAAGCAGTACCCGGAACCCCATAAATGCATCAGTGTACAAAGTTATGATTTAATGAAAAGTAATTTTAAAAAAATTGCCAGGCATTGTGGCGGGTACCTGTAATCCTAGCTACTTGGGAGGCTGAGGCAAGAGAATCACTTGAGCCCAAGAGTTTGAGGTTGCTCTCAGCTGTGACACCACAGCACTCTACCAAGGGTGACACGGTAAGACTCTGTCTCAAAAAAAACACCTCAAAACTATATTTGCCTTCAGTAAGTGAAAAAGTAGGAACAGACTCTTTCATGCTCTCAATCATCTAAGTACTATATAAAGTTCTATAACATCTGCTCACAGAAAACAACTCTTCAGGTAACAATTATTTATATTATAATGTAAAAATTAAATATTTTAAAATTTGGACTAGAAGAAAAATCAAACACCAAGCTCATATCAATTATTTGTTTTGATAATTACATACTTTAGATGACTATAAATTGTTATTTATATACTTTTTAACATATAAGAACTCTAAAGGCCAACCTCAAAAGTAGCTTTACCATCAGGATGAGGCATTTTGCTATTTGTATGGGAGGTGAAAATTAGTGCAAACTAATAGTAACCATCAATGCATTTGTGGCCTATTTTAATCTCCTGAAAATAGTGTACTCTATCCATAGAACACAGGAAAAAAAGAGCACACCTCACAAATTTATACTAAAGCACCACTAAGGATAAGAATAGCTTCAGGTCATTTGTCTCTGAATAGACTTAGATAAGCACAGAGAAAAAAAAAATAGCTCATACATCAAAAACTGGGTATTTGGGACATAGCTTACATAAGTAAAAACTAACACAGAACATTATGATAAATTTTGGTGAAACATCCAAAAGAATCACAGAGGCAGTTTATTTGATAAATCTTGTCTTCAAAAACTGAAAAAGCTACTCCGAATAGAAGTAAAAAGACAACACTTCTGCTAATATTTGGGCTAACCTATTTACATATTTCAATATAAAAATAGAATGGACAATACTTTCTATTTAGCAGAATTTGCTCTGTGCTAACCGTAATCACATGAGTATCTATTCAATATTATGATCTATTTCTCCAAAGTTTAAAACAGTTACCATATGACCCAGTGGTTCCACTCTTGGTTATATAACCAAGAAAACTGAAAACATATGATCACACAAAAACTTAACAGCAACAGCCAAAAAGTAAACAACTCAAATGTTCAAATGATAAATGGATACACAAAATGTGGTATATCCTTATGATAGATACCCATATTATGCAGCATAAAAGGGAATGAAGTACTGATATATGTTACAACAGGTATAAACCTTGAAAACAATATGCTAAGTGGAAAAGAATGTCAGTCACCAAAGATCACACATTGCATAATTCCATTCATGTCAAATATCCTATACAGGCAAATTCATAGGTATAGAAAATAGATTGCTAGTTATCTTAGTCAGAGGAATTGTGGAGAAATAAGTAGTTCAGGGCTTCTTTTGAAGATATGAAAAAGTTCTAGAATCAATAGTAATGGTTGAGTCTGAATACACTAAAACTACTGAATTATACACTCTAAAAGGGTAAATTACAAGATATATGAATTATACTAAAAAAAATTATGGTCTATAAATATGAGTCAACTGAGGGTAAATAATTATAAAATTACTAACCTTAGAAACACAATTTTAGACTGGGGCGTGGGGGTGGCTCACACCTATAATCCTAGCATTCTGGGGGGACCAAGATGGGTAGACTGCCTCAGCTCAGAACTTTGAGACCAGCCTGAGCAAGAGGAAAACCCTGAGGCCAGGGACGGTGGCTCACACCTGTAAGCCTAGCACTCTGGGAGGGCAAAGCATGTAGACTGCTTCAGCTCAAGAGTTTCAGACAAGCCTGAGCAAGAGTGAGACCCCCATCTCTAGGCGTTGTGGTAGGTGCCTATAGTCCCAACTACTCAAGAAGCTGAGGCAGGAGAATCACTTGAGCCCAAGCGTGGCACTCTACCAAGGGAGACAAAGTAAAATTCTGTTCAAAAAGAAAAAAAAAGATGAGACCGTGTCTCTACTAAAAATAGAAAAACTAGCCGAACACGGTGGTACATGCCTATAATCCCAGCTATTTGGGAGGGTGAGGCAAGAGGATCTCTTGAGCCCTAAGAGTTTAAGGTTGCTGTGAGCTAGGATGCAACATCACTCTATCCAGGGCAACAGAGTACAGCTTTGTCTCAAAAAAAAAAAAAAAATGCAATTTCAAAAAGTTCACAGGCAATTTTATAAAAACCTTAAGTCAAAACAAGGAACATACTTATCAAACCCAAATGTTTCCTAGTGCCTCTGTGTAACTCTTCCCTCCTATCTCTCCCTAACCCCAAGTAACCATTAATCTCTCCAGGGTCTGTAGTTTCTAGAATTTTTTATTTTCTAGAATTTCATGTGACAAGAATCTTATTATTATATGTATTATTTGTCCAGCTCCTTTTACTCAGCTTAATTATATTGAGAGTCATCCCTATTTCTGCATGGATCAATGATCTATGCCCTTTTATTACTGAACGGTGTTCCACAATATGCATAACACCACAATTTCTTTATCCGTGGTAGACTCTTGGACTGTTTCTAGTTTCTGACCACTACAAATAAAGTTACTACAGCATGAACATTTGTGTATATATGAACACATATGGATATATTCCTTATTTTCTCATGGGAGTGAAGTGGCTGGATCATATAGATGTAATTTTATCTTATTAAAAAACAATTAACCTGGAAGAGCAGAGAGAGGGAGGGAGGGAGGCAGGTGGGGGTCTCATTGTGTGACACACCTTTTGGAAGCAAGACACGATTGGCTCGGCGCCTGTGGCTCAAGCGGCTAAGGCGCCAGTCACATACACCTAAGGTGGCGGGTTCGAATCCCCAGCCCAGGCCCGCCAAACAACAATGATGGCTGCAACCAAAAAATGGCCAGGCGTTGTGGCGGGCACCTGTGGTCCCAGCTACTTGGGAGGCAGAGGCAGGAGACTCGCTTGAGCCCAGGAGTTGGAGGTTGCTCTGAGCTGTAAAGCCATGGCATTCTACCCAGGGGGATAGCTTGAGGCTCCGTCTCAAAAAAAAAAAAAAGACACGATTGTAACAGGGACTTCACCAAACAAATGCAATCAGTATAACCTAGTTTCTTGTACCCTCAATGAATCCCCAACAATAAAAAAATATATATATTAACCTGTTTTTCATAGTGGTTATACCATTTTTAAATTCCAGATTTAGTTACTCCACAGCCTCACCAACATTTAGTGTGGTTAGTCTTAAATTTTAACCACTCCAAAAGATACACAATGATTTTTTATTATGGTTTTAATTTGCATTTCCCAAATGACTAATGATGCTGAGCACCTGTTTGCATACTTATTTGCCATCTGTACATCTCATCTTCCTTGGTGAAGTAGATTGTCCAAATCTTTTGCCATTTTTTAGAATTAGGCAATTTTCTTATTATTCTATTCTAAGAGCTATTTATAGGACCTAAATACAAGTCCTTTATCAGATAATTGGCATTCTCCTAGTCTGTGACTCATCTTGTTCACTGTCATGAAGTACAGCATAAGTTTTTAATTTTGATGAAGTCCAATTTATTAATTTTTTATGGTTCCTGCCTTTGCAGTCATATTACTCCCAGATGTCTGCTAATCATAAGCAATTTTTAAATCTAAAGGTTAAGAGGAAAGAATCAGATTTCTCATTTCCATTTCTGACCTCTTCATTCATTCCTCATTATTCTTCCCTGATAGAGCAATGACCCATCTGATTAGTGAGAGACAAGAGCCTAATCTCTACCAATAAATATATCTCTGATCAATGCAGTTCATGTATTAGGAAGCTGCACAAATGCAAAAGAAGTGGTTCTGAAAATTTAATATATTCTAGACTTAGAGATGGAGGGAAGAAGTATGGTCAATGATCAACCATCACATATAATTAGACATGTCTAACACAGGACAGTTGTTTAACAAATATAATATAAACATGAAAGAATATGAAGCTATAAAATATAGAGTTATATAACTCTTATACCTATGGAGAGATAAGAAAAAGTATATGACACAAAACTAAGCAAATTTATAAAAGCAGAAATTTAATATGGCATACTCTGATTATAACTAGGAACAGTAATTAGGCATATATATTACAAGCGGGAAGTATTATGCCAAGAAAATAAATAAATAAAGCTATAATGAAGTAATGCAAATATGGGAGATTTTCTTTTTTTGGCATCTTACTTTTTGGTTTATATTCTTTTTTCCTCTTTTTTAATTTTTTAAATTTTTTGTTGTTGTTGTTTTCTTGGGGTTTTGTTTAACTTTATTTTTTAAATCTTAACAATCACTAACCAATGATGGGGTCAGGGGCTGAATCCACCTCCAGTTTATTTTTGCATGTTCTCTTGTCTTACTTAGAAAACCTCCCGGGGTCAGTCCCTGACCACCTCCCCAACTGGTTAGCAACTGTTTTAAGATTATTACTAAGTATCTTTCAGTATCTTAGGATCTTTCAGTATCCTCAGGAAAAAATCTGAAAGGAAATGCATGAAGAAAGGATGCTCTTACAATAGCGAAACTTAAGATTTATTTTTTAAACTTTTTTTATTGCCATTGCAATGCTGCTTATGTAACAAAAACAAAGTTCATTTAAATAAATATAAATCTGACTCCTTAGAGCACCCTGCCTTTTTGTGCATACCTGGGAGCCTTTTCCAGGAAGCTATCTATTTTATTTTCTGCAAATCCAAGGCAGCAGCCACAACCACTCTGAAATAATGCATTAGGGGTAAGCTGAGACTCTTAAGATCAGATGTCTCAATGGTACCAGGTCATGGTCAGAAGCTTTCAAGTAACCAATGAAACCTTCTGGTAGCTTTGAGCTCACTTCCCCAGGTTATCATCAGGAACTTGAGTAAAGCGACATATTCTCTCTAAAAGTGCTATAGCAACATTTGTAGATTCACTTCTCTACTGACCTTCACACATTACTCAAACATTGCTCCCATTTAACTGGCAACCCACCCCCACCCCCAACCCTAACCACTCTGTTTCCCCATCCTAGCCCCACTTTAAATAAATAAATAAACAAATGCTGGCTTTATCAGAAATTTTCTTGGAGTAAGCCTCTTCTAATATGTCCGGTATTTTAAGAATTCAGTAAGTATTAGTAAATTTACTTATAAGTAAATTGCAGAAAACTCCTCCTTGCACAAGCAGCTCTGGTTGAAGAAAAAGAGCAAAACTGAACATGAGCCTTTTCTAAAATTACCAACTAAAATAGGGAAAAGAAAAATAACTCTAATTTCTATATATGATTTTATGTCTAAGTTTTTACTTCAGGGACATGGGCATAAAACCTTACAGATTAATAATACTGTTTTGAGATAACTTTTTTCATGTCTTTGCTTATCTAAATCCCACCTGCTCTTCAAGGTTCCATTGCAAGTTTTACCTTCCACCTATCCAAGTACTAACTAAGCCCAACCCTATTTAGCTTCATCATATGAGTCAGGCACATAAAGGATGGTATGGCTGGAGACAAGTTTTACCTTCTCGATGAAATCTTAACAATGGCTAACATTAAGCATTCACTATGTGGTAGGCATATTAGGTCTACACACTTACCATGTATTTTTTTTTTGGTGAGACACAATCTCATTTTGTTGCCCTTGGCAGAGTGCCATGGCGTCACAGCTCACAACAACCTCAAAGTCTTGGGCTCAAGCAATTCTCTTGCCTCAGCCTCCCAAGTAGCTGGGACTACAGGTGCCTGGAACAATGCCCAGCTTTTTCTTTTTTTCTTTAGAGATGAGGGCTTACTCTGGCTCAGGCTGGTCTCAAACTCCTGAGTTCAGGCAATCCACAGGCCTCAGCCTCCCAGAGTGCTAGGATTACAGGTGTGAGCCACCTGGCCATACACCTACCATGTATTAACTTATTTAATTCTCACAATATTCCTATGAAGTATATATTATTATGTTCCTCAATTTATGGCAGGGAAATAGCCACTGAGAGATTCTAAGTAATTTTGCCCAGGTTATACCACCAGTAAGTGCAGACCCAGGATTTGAGCTCAGGCAATCTGGTTCTAGAGGCTGTGCTCTTCATCACTATGTTATATGATCTCTTTTCTTCTATTTTTTTGACCCTGGGTAGAGTGCTGTGGCATCACAGCTCACAACAACCTCAAACTCTTGGGCTTAAGTGATTCTCTTGCCTCAGCCTCCTAAGTAGCTGGGACCACAGGCGCCCATCATAACGCCTGGCTACTTTTTGGTTATAGTTGTCACTGTTGTTTGGCAGGCCCAGGCTGGATTCAAACCCACCAGCTCTGTTGTATGTGGCTGGCGCCCTAGCCGCTGAGCTACAGGTGCCAAGCCATGATGTCTTTTCCTAATGACTACTTGTTACATACATCACACAATAACCTTATTATACTTTCTGTGCATTCTTCCTTGTTATTTGTTTCATGTGTTTGTACTTGCTCCTTAACTAAATTTTAAGTTCCTTACAGGCAATGAAACACTCAGTATACACTTCTTAGCTAATTTTTTTCAATCCCTGGCAACTTCTATACCTTTATAAAGACAGATTTTTTTCCAATTTTAAAATGCAAAACATCACTTAAAAAAAGAAAAAAATTAAATATTGTGGCATGATGATAAGGGAATTCTACAGAGATTAAAAAAAGGCATAATCATGTTCTAGCTACAAACCCTGTTGCTACTAACGAACACCAAGTCACATGCTATGGACAAGGCCTAATGTAAGACCCACCCAAATAGAACTGACCTCCCCCCAAAAAAGAACCATCCTACCCAGGAAGAAATCAGTGCATGAATGTCCCACCGAGGAAAGAGTGAATGTGCTACCCCTCCAACCCTTTAAATTCCCATCTACCTTAACCCATGTGCTGACTCCTTTCTGTGACTCAGCTCACTCACACCCAGATGGAAATAAAGGCTATGTTGCACACACAGAACTTGGACTCTGATTTCCTTTCGTTCACATTTTGGAATAATTTTATTTTCGGTCGTTGACCTCTCATTGTGGTGCCAAGAACGCATGTTGGGGAGAAGCCCCCTTGGGGGGCCAAGTTGCACCCTGTCACGCCCAACTATACAGACTCTTGTTCCAAAGAGACACAGGGAAACAAGGGACTCCTCCAAACTCTGCCCAAAATTTATCCATTTAATGGCGAGGTGAACATTTGTCCAGAACCCCTTTCTGAGCTTTTTTTTTTAACGTCTTTTCCCTTTCCCCACTCTGGGCAGAAAAATTCCAGTGGTCCATGCCTCTTAAATCCAGTACCAGTCACACACTAACCCTGGCAAATGCCTCATGTATGGGGACACCCTCCCATGGGACTCAGCCACTCTTCTCCAGATGGTCAAAGGTCACAGGTGGAGGCCTGGTAACCTTCCTGACCCCAGTCTCAGTCACCTCCTTCCTCCTCCTCTTCACAAGTTCTCTTTACATCCTTGCTTTAACCTTTTTTTTTTAACCTCTAGTTTCCTATATGGGAACTGCTCAGTCATGGATTTCCTCTTCTTCACCTTTAAGCTGCCTTTAGCTCACCTCAAGTCTCTATGGCTCTATCCTGACCTTAAACCTAAACATCCCATCTTTTTCTATAATACTGCTTGGCCTATGTACAAACTAGACAATGGCCTGAAAATGCATCTTTGACCTTTCAATCCTCATCTATCTCAAAAATCACTGTCAGAGATTAGGTAAATGGTCAGTGATTCCTACATCTAGGCCTTCCTCCTCCTCTGAAATACTCCTTCTTTGTGTTCGTCTTGTGAACACTCTCAAATTTTCCTTACACAGGCCAAACCAGCCCTCCCGACCCATCTGAATCTCCATCATCTTCTTTTGGCTCAGCAGACACCCCCTTCTGTCCCTCCACTCCCCACCCACCTTCTGCTACATGTGGACAAAAAAAAGATGGCATG
Organism: Otolemur garnettii; assembly: GCF_000181295.1. Lineage (NCBI taxonomy): Eukaryota > Metazoa > Chordata > Mammalia > Primates > Galagidae > Otolemur > Otolemur garnettii. The sequence continues at coordinate 288,902 of NW_003852468.1, read as the reverse complement.
GGGGGGTGCGGGAAAGAAAAGATGTCGCCTCTGGGTGGCAGAGAAGGAAACATGGCGTGCCAGGGCAGGGAGGGAACTTGGCGAACCCAATTTCCCCACCTCATACCTAGATCTGGCCTCACCTTTGGACCTTCCACTTCAGGACCACCACAACCTCTATACCCCCTCCAAGAGATTGAAGTAACAGAAGGTATGGTCAGGGTTCATGTTCCCTTTTCTCTCTCAGACATGTCCCACATAAGTCAGAAACTAGGTTCATTCTCCACAGATCCCACAAAATACTCCCAAAAATTTAGATATCTTAGCTTGGCACCCATAGTACAGTGGTTATGCCACTGGCCACATATACCGAGGCTGGCGGGTTCGAATCCAGCCCAGGCCAGCTAAAACAACAATGACAAATGCAACATGTAGCCAGGCATTGTGGCGGGCACCCGTAGTCCCAGCTACCTGGGAGGCTGAGGCAAGAGAACTGCTTGAGGCCAAGAGTTTGAGGTTGTTGTGAGCTATGACACCACAGCACCCTACCGAGTAACATAGTAAAACTCTGTCTAAAAAAAAAAAAAGAATTTAGATATCTCACCCAGGCGTATGATGATCTGACCGCAGGATTTGTATGTTATCCTCACTTCCACCTTATGAACGTGCATTTTATCTCTCACTATGCCCTGATATTCAGAAAAAAAATCTCCAAAAATCACCCCAGGGCCCTCAGACCCCTCACCTCCCAGAAAGATTTCACTGGCCTGGCCTTTAAGGTCTTTAATAACCAAGAAGAGGCCTGTAAATAGCAGCACCTCTCAGAGCTCCAGTTATTGGCTTCCACCATTAGACAAAACCTGGCTACTTCTCAAACCTCCTCTAGGAAGTCCAAAAAAGGAAAATCTCCTCTGGGACCATGTAGGGTTGCTACACCGGGAAAAGCAGTGCCCCAATCCAAATCTTCCCCCAGAAGCCACACCTAGCCTGCACAAGTCCTCACTGGAAGTCTGACTGCTCAGGTCCTTCTGAGGATCTACTGTGCAGCCACTCCCAGGACCTGACTAAATTGGGCCTAGCTGCTGAAGAGTGACGATTCCCTGGATGATCACAAGAATTCAGTATTTCTTCTAGTGGAAGGTAAGCCAATCTCTTTAAAAATAAACATGAGAGCAACTTTTTCTACACTGCCATCTTTTAAAGGTCCTCTAAAACAGAGATCTCAGTGGTGAGAACTGATAGTAACTTACTGAGGGCTCATGCTACTCCACCCTTGTGGTGCTCCATTCCTGGCCTCCTTGGTTATTTTCTGCCAGTTTCAGACCAGTAATCCTCTGCCTCATCTCCTGATTTATGGACCTGGCAGTCTCCTGAAAAACCAGCTCTACATGGATATCAACCAGTTTAGACTGAAGACCTAAGAGTGTTCTGTAAATACCACTCCCTTCCCCCTCCCATTTTCCTTACAGGTAGCCCATGCTGCCCTTCAAACCCAGTAAGCACTCAAAGAGACACTACGCCCATCACCCTGCCTCCTTATAATAGACTAAAAAGATGGGTATGAAAGGGCCCAAGGGTACGAAAGGGCCCAATGTAGAACCTGCCCAAATAGAACCATCCCACCCAGGAAGAAATCAGTGCATGAACGTCTCACCTAGGAAAAGAGTGAATGTGCTAATCCCTACCCCTCAGACCCTTTAAATTCCCATCTACTTTAACCCACGAGCTGAATCCCTTCTCAGACTCAGCTGGCTCACACTCAGGTGGAAATAAAGGCCACACTGTCCACACAGAACCTGGACTCTGATTTCCTTTCGTTTACGTTTCGGAATAATCTTTTATTTTCAGTCTTTGACCTCTCAGCTATGACTCAGTAAAATTACTTTAACACCTGAAGGCCAGCTCATGCCATCAGTGTCAGATTTAGCATTACTAAAATTAGGAAAATGACTACATATATTTATTTTTCTTCTTCAAAGTATGTCTTCCTGGTGAGTCATACCTGTGAAACTGACGGACCAATCTATTTCCATTACCTAAAAAAGAAAACTTAAGGAAAACCAAATGAAGTTTCTTCTGCATATGCATATTCGGTAAGAGACAATCTGTATTATCAGGAATAGCACTTATAAGAGGAAAATATACCAAAATCATAAAAGCTTCCAGGGCTTGCAGGCAGAATAAATTTTGAATAGTGTTTTCAATCCATCAAAATAAGAAAATAAAAGTGGGAGTTCAAAGACATGATCTGTCTGAAATCACACTCTAATCAACTCATCTACCAAGGCAGTTCAGAGTAAATCAAAAAACTTAATAATGGATATTAGGAAGTACCACAGATCATAATCAAAAGAAAATACCCTTTATAAAACAGAACTATTACCCAAACATTTATCAAGTTTCTTGAACACAAATTTAACAACATGAAAATTTGGAGGGCCACAGGTCTTGTGATGATTCTCAGAGAATAAAGGAGACAAACTTAGGTTTTATGGGCTTCTTATTAAATATCACTTTTCAAATATACTGCTAATACAGTTTCAATTTACACACAAAATAAACAAAAAAAAAATATTTTGCTATCCTCCTCTGTACCTCAACTATCTCTGGAAAAGGCTAAATCACAAAGAAATTCTAATCATGAGATTTAACTTTTTTCTTCTAGCATACATCAGCTTTCTAGAGCCAAGTGAGTTGTATGGCGATAGGGCATACTGATAGAGAAGAAAAAGCAAAAAAAATTAGTGTTTTTTTGTAGGCTAAGCTGGTTTGTACCCTCTAGGCTCTAGTCTCTAAAATGATTAAAAACAAACAGGGCTAATGCCAAAGAATTGCATACTTAAAAATAGTTAATTTTTTTAAAAGACAATTAAAGAGAAAAGCTTAGGTCAATAAATGAAGGGAAAAGAGAAAATTACTCTGAATTTAATATAAAATGATATTCAAGGTTGAAGATTAAATGCCCTATTTTCAAACCATCATTAAGATTTTTGCTTTTCCCAAAAAATGTGGATGCCACATCATACAAAGAAGTAGAAATTAATTACAGGTCCTATCTTGGGTTCTGAAAAGTAAGTAAATATCTTATCCTTAATCTATACCAAACTACTATGTTGACTAGTGGTAAACTCTAAAAACTGGACTTCCATGCAATGTTGAAGATTACACTTCATTGTGACCTCAGTAACAAGTCCTCGTGGATGCTCTTTACCTGGTTGCCATGCCACTAAAGCAGTGTCTGTAACGCTATTATTCCAAAAAGAGCACAGGCTTTTTATTCTCACACCACATACACAGTAACAAAACAGAAAACAGAATTAAAAACACCACCAGGTTTAAAAGAGTACTGCTTGAGGCTATTACTTTCTCCTGATCAAGGATTTATGAACAGTAACATGTCCAAGCTCCAACTACTAAAAACACAAATCTTTTCCAATGGCTACTCTAGCCCACGTTTTTCTTATACAATTCAGATAAACTCCAATGTTTTGCTGCAGTGGGATGTGAATACCCATATATGTCATAATTTTAACACCCACCCACTACCTAAAGAATCTCTACAGGAAAACTTACCTCTGCAAAATGTGTTGATGTGCTATTGTCTATCCGGCTGCTGCCACTACCACCTAAAAAACTAAAAAGAAAAAGGAATGAGTGGTGATTCTATTCCTAGGAACAGCTTCCTTCCCAGAAGCTAAATATAGAATAGCATCATGAGAACAAAGCCCAATAAGGAAAAATAACTCATCCCAACAGAACACTGATAAAGGAAATTATAAAAAACTGATGTGTGGATTAATCTACAAAAAATAACAGAAAGCACAAAAATCAAGTAATTTCCAAGTGAATCAAGGCTGACTCAAGTGCAAAACTGGGGAGAAGGGCTGCCATAGAAAACAAAGAAGGACCCACACCAGCAGTGCAATTCAAATTTGACCTAGCAAAAGAAGAAAATAAACATTTATCCTCAAAGAGGCTAAAAAGACAATGTCCCACTAAGAAACCATTCAGCTACCAGATGAACACAATACTTGAGGCTACAAATAATTAATACTTCTTGAGAATATTAAATGAAGTATGTAAGGGGCCTAGTACTGTATCTAGCACATTATAAAAGCATTCAGTAAATATTTCTTCTTCTAATAGTTTATCCTATTCTTTGATTACCCTACCCATTCTTCAGAATGCATCTCAAATGCTGTCCTTCATTAAATCTTTTAACTTACCAACCAAATGAGACTCCTCCACACTCTCCTGCATTCTGATTTTTATTCTAAATTCTACCTTATATTATAAATATCTAGGATTTTGTCTCACCCATTTCAACCCTGTCCCCTCATTTTATAAATATAAATTCAAAGGGCAAAGTCTGCATATTATCAATGTTTCCAATACATGCAGAGTGTTTATTATGTGTCAGACATTATACAGCCCACTTACCCCTTAAAAAACCCTGCAACGGGCTCGGCGCCTATAGCTCAACCGGCTAAGGCGCCAGCCACGTACACCTAAGGTGGCGGGTTCGAATCCCCAGCCCGGACCCGCCAAACAACAATGATGGCTGCAACCAAAAAAAATAGCCGGGCGTTGTGGCGGGCGCCTGTGGTCCCAGCTACTTGGGAGGCGGAGGCAGGAGACTCGCTTGAGCCCAGGAGTTGGAGGTTGCTGTGAGCTGTAATGCCACGGCACTCTACCCAGGGGGACAGCTTGAGGCTCTGTCTCAAAAAAAAAAAAAAAAAAAACCCTGCAACGACACAATCTATGTTGATAACACAAAAATAAAAGTTGCTGAATTATTATCACACATATAAATGATAAAATAACTACCTATTCCCAAACCCTAAAGAGTGGGGAGAAATATTAAATCTCACTGTTCCCATGGAATTTATAAAGAGAAGAAGTGGGCTTACGCTTTGGGGACAAGGGGATGGGAAGGATCATAAGAACTGCTGGATAGTTTTACTTCATAAGATACACATAAGCACACAAACATACATATACACACTCACCCCAATGATATGAAGTCCACAGACTACCACAAATAGTTTTCATTTTCAGAATTATAATACCAACAACGGCATGGTGTTAAGCTCATTGAAAAAAAACGAACACACCCTGGTTAGTCTGAAACCAAAAGTAAAAAAGCAAAGCTAATGCCATTCTTTGTGCAATCACTCTCAGGCATTATTCTCTGATTAAAAACCACTTAATACCCATTTTGTTTCAGAGTTGAAAATACATTAGTAAAACTCACTTCCCATGTGTAGCAGGCCCTAATGTACCTGAACATCTATCCTAAATAAGTAGCAAATTAACCAGGTGCACACCTGTCATCCCAGCAGCAGGAAGATCACTTGAAGCCAGGAGTTTGAGACCAGTCTGGGCAACATAGCAAGATTCCATCTCTAAAAAAAAAATTAAATAGCCAGGTGTGGTGGAACATGTCTGTATTCCCAGCTACTAGAGAGGCTGAGGCAGGAGGAAAGCTTGAGACTAGAAGTTTAAGACCACAGTAAACTATGATCGTGCCACTGCACTCTGGCCTGGGCAACAGAGCAAGATCCTGTCTCATGCATGCATGCGTTCATAAATAAATAAACAAAGTACCATACACGATAAAAAACAAAGTTGGGTGGCTGTGAGTTCATTTTATTGCTCAAACCTAGACAGGCTTCCAGGGATCGTCTTTCCTGACTTTACTACAATTTCAGGGATTAAAATATCCTTGATTATGCCCACCAATTCATGAGTGGATTAAGAAAATGTTGTATATACATATATATACCATGGAGTAATAGTCATCAATTAAAAGGAATGAAATAATGACTTCTGTAGCAACCTGGATGAAACTGGAGACAATTATCCTAGTGAACTATCTCAAGAATGGAAAAACAGGCTCGGCGCCTATAGCTCACCCGCCTAAGGCGCCAGCCACGTACACCTAAGGTGGCGGGTTCGAATCCCCAGCCCGGACCCGCCAAACAACAATGACGGCTGCAACCAAAAAATAGCCAGGCGTTGTGGTGGGCGCCTGTGGTCCCAGCTACTTGGGAGGTGGAGGCAGGAGACTCGCTTGAGCCCAGGAGTTGGAGGTTGCTGTGAGCTGTAATGCCACGGCACTCTACCCAGGGGGACAGCTTGAGGCTCTGTCTCAAAAAAAAAAAAAGAATGGAAAAACAGCACCCATGTACTCTCTAATAACTGGTAGCTAATCGATGCGCCTGTATGGGCACAAAGAGATGTAAAGGTCACAGGAAATCAAGAAAGGGAGAGGAAGGGGAGTGGGGAGGAGTACCTATCCTATCAGGTACCATGAACACTATTGCACTATTGAGGGGATGGGCACACTAAAAGCCATATAAACATCTGTACTCCCTTAATATTTTGGAATTTTCAAAAGGAACATAAGAAAATATATAAATAAATAATAAAATATCCTTTCAAAATAATAATAATAAAATATCCTTGGTTACTGAAATTAATTCTAGTTGGGGGGTTCCACTCTCCCTGAAACTCTCTCAGCATTCCCTTTCTTCAAAATTTCCTCTGTATTTTATGGTAACAGAGCTTAAAAAAAAAAATTAAAAATTAATGACCAGTGGTGGGCGGCACCTGTAGCTTAGTGGGTAGGGTGCTGGCCCCATATACTGAGGGTGGTGAGTTTGAACCCAGCCTGGCCAAACTACAACAAAAAATAGACAGGAGTCGTGGAGGGCTCCTGTAGTCCCAGCTACTTGGGAGGCTGAGGCAAGAGAATCGCCTAAGCCCAGGAGTTGGAGGTTGCTGTGAGCTGTGATGTCACAGCACTCTACCGAGGGTGACAAAATGAGACTCTGTCTCTACAAAACAAAACAAAAAAAATTAAATTTAAAAAATTAAAACTTTTGAGCACAGTGGCTCACACCTATAATCCCAGCACTCTGGGAGGCCATGGTGGGAGGCACTGCTTGAGCTCAGGAGTTCAAGACCAGCCTGAGCAAGAGTGAGATCCTGTCTCTACCAAAAATAGAAAAATTAGCTGGGCAATGTAGTGGCTGCCTGTAGCTCTATCTACTCAGAAAGCTGAGGCAGGAGCATCACTTGACCCCGGAGTCTGAGGTTACTGTGAGCTGGGCTAAAGCCAGGGCACTCTACTGAGGGTAACAAAGTGAGACTCTGTCTCAAAAAAATAAATAAAATTAGGGCAGCACCTGTAGCTCAAAGGAGTAGGATGCCAGAGGTGGCGGGTTCAAGACCAGCCCTGGCCCAAAACTGCAAAAATAAAAATAAATTAATTAATTAATTTAATTAAAGTAAATTAAAAAATAATTTAAACTTAGAAAAAATAAGCCCAGTAATTGCTCCCCCACAACGAATATATCCTTTATTTAGCACATGCAGAGCATAACTCCCTGAACAAGTATTTGATGGAATTACAATAGGCACAAACAAAAAGCTGTCCCCAGTTAACATGCTATCCACACAAAACTGATATTTGCTGTCATGCTAATCTTACAGATTTAGTGCTAGTATTGTATCATTTAAAACCAAGACCACTGACATTTAAGTAAGTGTTTGCACCAAACTAGATCCCATGCCACATACTGCTCCAAAAGCTCCAGTTCATTTACACGTACAAGTATAATCATCAATCATTAGTAAAGTAAAGATAATAGTACATACTGTAAAATGTGTAGGTTTTCCTGGTTGTGGAAAAGACCTTCGACTTTAGATTCTGCCAACAGCAACAGTAAAGGAATTATCTACTGCCATTAAAATCCCCAAAGTCACTCCAAGATTATAGATTCTTTTTAACCAGATGGTACTTCTTCAACTATCCAAATATAGTTTAACCAGATAATTGTGATAAGGAATAATTGTGCCATTGTGTTTAGCCAAAAAAGGCCCTCCTATCAACCCGATTTAATAATTAAGATTTTATAGTTTTATTCATATTAACCAGAAAGAACATATAAATATTGTCACTTTCTGAAATACTTCCCCCTTTTATCAGCTTTATGCCTTTACTAAGATGTATAAAAACAAATTTCAAGTGTTACAAACCCAAATATTAATATTATAATGGCAAGATGGTATAAGTTTGACAGCAACAATCTTAATAAGAACAAAGGACCAGACAGGCACAGAGGCTCACACCTATAATCCTAACATTCTGGAAGGCCAAGGCAGGACTGCTTGAGCTCAGGAGTTCAAGACCAGGCTAAGCAAGAGTGACACCCTGTCTCTATAAGAAAAAGAAAGAAAAGAAAGGAAAGAAAGGGAAGAGAAGGTAGGGTTGGGTAGGGTAGGGAGAAAAAGAGAGAGACTTAAGTCTTCCTCAAAGCAGAGTAACAACTCAGTTTCCCTGACCAGAGCAGTCTGTTTACCTTAACTAGATATCTCTGCCAGAAGTCACTCCCTATCCCCCAAAGAGGTAAAATAGCATTTTAAACTTCAGACAACAGAGTGGTCACTACAAACCAACTAATTAACCTAAGAAAACCCTCAGAATATAAATGAAAACTTACCAAATTTACTCTGAGATGAGCACAGAGGTATGGTACAGAGGCTACACTCAATCAGAAGCAGCGGATCTCATCACACCCACTATCTTATCACTTTCCAAATTTTCCCTTCTCTTTCCTATCTCTCTTCCATTCTTTTGTCGTCTTTTGTGCATGTGCTCAGGCTTCTCCACCCTCCTCTCTCTACCACTTCTCCTTCCCTTCTCTTTACTTCTTCCTCCTCTCCTTTCTCCCTCCCTTCCCTTCTCTCTCTTTCTCTCTCTGTCTCTTGACAGACAGTATGTTATAAAACAAATTCTTTTCAATTCCCTTAGTCAATCCGGAAAGAAAAGTTTTGATAACACAATGCCTGATTTATTCATGAGCTTGTACAATACCTGGAATCATCTGTCACTTCTTCAATAAAGCCTGATTCACATCTGGGACAAATATATTCCTATAAGACAAAGAAAATAAATAAAAGTTTTCATTAGAAAGCCAAGTGCCATACACAGTTTCAGAATAACACTTTACACAGCTGATGTTCTGAGATGTCGTATGTACTTGGCTCACTCCCAGAATGGTTTTCCTATATACTATGCTCTGGCAAATACAGACTTCCACAAGACATTTGCAGTATGGCTTCATAGCCACATAAGTAGTCTCCATTAAAGCTGAAAGGAAGAGTGTAAAAGTTTTATTTTTCTTTCTTTTTAAAATTTAAGTTGATTTACTTTTTAGCTGGAACAAATTCATTATCTAATTTTGTCTTCAAATCTAATGAAAAGGCTCCACTATTATATATCAAAGCAGTCAAATATTATAATACTTATGGCATAGAACTGCTATTTTTTTACTATGTATATACAAGAGATATAAACTGAGTAACAACATAAATCAATCAAACTGATTTAGAATAGAGGAATGCCTGAGTCCTCTCTTCATAATCCCAGGCATGGTTCCCACAACCCTTTCACAGAGACAGGGTGCTTTCAACAGCACACTTACAGTTCTACCAAACTGTAGAAGTGCTCAATGGCAAACCTTTCTAAATAATTTTATTTTGATGACAGGGAAAAGCAGCCAAAATTCTTTCCAAACACCCTGTTAATTATTCTTGGTAAAAGTAGCTAACTATAAAGCAAACTTCATACCCATGGACTCTCTCTCCTCCAATCAATATTACAGGAAACACAAAACCATTTTAGAATTCAGAAGCTCTTCCTTTTCTGATTATCAAAGTAAACAATGCACACGTATCTCTTGCATACTTTAGTAGTCTGATTTAAAATCTATTAATCTCGCTCTTGCTTACGCTAGTCTCAAACTCCTGGCCTTAAGCAATCCTCCCACCCTCAGCCTTACCACATCCAACCCATCTTAACCTTTTTAAAGTGTATAGTACAGCCAGGCATGGTGGCTCACACTTGTAATCCTGGTACTCTGGGAGGCCGGGGCAGGTGGATTGCCTGAGCTCACAGGTTCAAGACCAGTCTGAACTAGAGCAAGACACCATTAATAAAATTAGCTGGACATTGTGGTGAGCACCTATCGTCCCAGCTACTCAGGAAGCTAAGGCAAGAAAATCACTTGAGCCCAAGAGTTTGAGGTTGCTGTGAGCTATGATGCCAGAGTACTCTACCAAGAGCAACAAAGTGAGACTTTGTCTCAAAAATAAATAAATAAATAAAGCAACTTGTCTTTCCTTGGTCATAATCACAATTTAGTCATGCTACACAGTGAGATTACAATCATACTGGATTTTAAGTGCTTACTATTTTCCTGAATTTTTTTCAAATATAATCTTCAATTTAGGAGAATCTTAGGGGAATTTTCCATATATTAAGGAAACTTTGTAAAAGTCAAAACAGGAACCAAACACAGTCCTTCTCTACTTCCAAGTTTCTCCCTAATACCCAGACCATAGTAACATTCTAACATATCCAGATACAGAACTCTAAATTTTGTTTTTTGAGACAACATCTCATTCTGTTGCCCCAGGCTAGAGTGCCCTGGCTTCAGTCTAACTCACAGTGACCTCAAACTCCTGGGCTCAACTGATCCTCTTGCCTCAGCCTCCAGAGTAGCTGGGACTACAGGCACCTGCCATCACACCCAGCTAATTTTTCTATTTTTATTATTTTATTTTATTCTATTTATTTTTTGTTGTTGTTGTTGAGACAGAGTCTCACTAAGCTGCCCTTGGTAGAATGCCGTGGCGTCACAGCTCACAGCAACCTCAAACTCTTGGGCTTAAGCTATTCTCTTGCCTCAGTCTCCCAAATGGCTAGGACTACAGGCACCCGCCACAACGCCTGGCTATTTTTTATTGCAGTTGTCATTGTTGTTTAGCTATCCTGGTCTGGGTTTAAAACCTCCACCCTTGGTGTATGTGGCTTGTGCCACAACCACTGTGCTACAGGCACCAAGCCTATTTATTTATTTTTTTAGACAAGAGTCTCACTCTGTTGCTCTAAGCTAGAGTGCCCTGGTGTCATAACTCACAGCAACTTCAAACTCCTGGGCTCAAACAATCCTCTTGCCTCAGTCACCCAAGTAGCTGGGACTACAGGTACCCACCACCATGCCTGGCTAAAAATTTCCTAGTTTTAAGAGATATGGGGTCCCACTTTGCTCAGGCTGGTCTCGAACTCTTGAGCTTATATGATTCACCCACTTCAGCCTCCCAGAGCCCTTGGATTATAGGCATAAGCCACTGCACCCCACCAGAGTTCAAATTTTAAGCATAACAGGTATGTTAGGAAGTGGGGAGCAGTAGGCAACCATAATAACAGATTAAGTGCCCACTATAGGTCCAGTACTAAAGAATCTTTCCTTTGCTAACATTAATATACATCAAGTCTTTACACCCAACCTCTCTCCAAAATGTTTCCAATGTGTATAGTTTGCATGGTCACAAAGTTTTATCCCTCAAAATTCAGTAAGTCATTCATTATTATTATCCCAACTGTAAAAGAAGAGCATAACAGAAAATCTAAGTTACTTACCCAGCATCACTGGAAATAGAAACCCAGTTGTTTCCACCCAATTAAACTGCTTTCCCCCAGGATCTAAAAGTTCATTGTATACTTTTCCAGTGAAGATACTCAGTAGCAATTATATTTGAATGAACTGTTTCAGAAGTTCCACTGCCTGTTCCATCTAAAAATACCCACAAGTAGAAATATTCTTTAACATTAACAGTATCAGCTTCAGGAAAAACTCTCTAAGCCTACCTTAGCCTTGATACTTACTCACCAAGTTAAAAAGAACACCACAAGAAGATAAAAAGCACTAGAAATACAGAAAGAAAAGGGAAAATATGGTTTCAATGCATTATTTTTTCTTATATATTTCAAAGAATCATTTATCACAATGTGATATCTTGACAGGACAGTGATCTATAGGCTAGCACCTACTTATATCAAATCCCACAATGTGAAACTTACATACGCTTGAATCCTATACAAATTTGTATCCAGTATTTATTTAGTATACCATGCAACAGAAAGACTTACTATTTATTAACTAATTCCACAAGCTTTGATTTTCTAAATCTTCATTATCAACTTTGTTTATATTTTATCTAAAACAGAAGAGGCTTATTTCCTACCTAGTCTGATAGTTGAAATTAAAGATCACAGTATTAAATTAGTCATATATCACAAGGCAAAATAGTTCGGAAACTCCCAATTAAGATTGGAAACATAAAATGTTTCAAATACATCACAGCTCACAGGCCATTACCCACTACACTCTTTTAATTTCAAGCTAAATCACAACTCTAGGTCAAAGACCCTGATTTTTTTCTAGAGACTGGTTCCCTTTTTAAACTAGGTTATATTCTTCCTCCCTTTTCTTTTTTTTTTTTTTTTT
>NW_003852468.1:263327-276407 GCF_000181295.1 Otolemur garnettii | reverse complement strand
GTTTGGCGGGTCCGGGCTGGGGATTCGAACCCGCCACCTTAGGTGTATGTGGCTGGCGCCTTAGCCGGTTGAGCTATAGGCGCCGAGCCTCTTCCTCCCTTTTCAAAATCACCAGTGAATCCCAAAACGAAGACAACAGAACTTCTGAACTTTGTTCCCAGTCCCAACATTACTTTCAAGGTCTTTGTGAAGACCTCTCTTCTCTCATTCATAAAAAAACAAACAAAAAAAAGGTTTCCAATTTAAGCATTTTAAAATTAGTTATCTGAGCTTAAGAAGGCTTGAGCAATTATTCTCTTGGCTACCAATAAAAAAAAATCAGCTTTACAAAAAAGGAAAACATTAGGCCACAGTTTTCGTGTAATATAAGGATACCTATTCAATTTAAATACCATTTAAAGAGCTGTGATTCAGTTCCAGGCCAATAAAACTGCCTTGATTTACAGGCTCACTACCTAAGAATAGTAACACTCACAATCTTCATCATTTGTTCCTTCATTCCAGGCCATGACTGCACACTGACATTATCAGAAACTCCTGTGCATAATCAACCAACCTTCTTCAGTTCATTGTGTACCAAGGCAGAAAATCAGGTCATGGGACAAAGTGCTACTTGATATACACTTGATCAGATGGACAAGAAGCAAAATTTTTTAAGGAAAAAATAGACTAAAGTACAAGAAGTATCAGAGAAAAGGTTAGCCTCATACAACACAATATAGCCAGAAAAGATTTAGGACAGTGTTTCTTCCTTGCTCACACTAAAGGCAACAAGAAGTGGAACCACTCAATGGCACAGACATAAATAACTCAAAAAACATAAATCTTTAGCCCTAGAATGTACCACAAAAGCTTGGAAGTAGTGTTTCTCTCTCTCTCTCTCTCTTTCTCTTTTTTTTCTGCAGGAACCAGGGCTGAAGGTGCTGGCCTCTCCTGGACCAAGAGGAGCCCAGGCGGGCTGCAGCGCAGGAGGGCAGCACCTGCCACAAGTCCCTGCTGCCCTGTACACGCCAGGCCCTGGCCCGGGAGGGTAGGGTCACCTCCCACCTTCCCTACCCCACACGAAGGCCTGTCTGCCAGGTGTGCCTCCTAGTGACTCTGGTGGTCTGCAGGCCCCTTGCCAGGCCAGGTGGCTGGAAGGCCCAGGTTGGAAGGCCCAGGTCTCCAGAAATCATTTGGGGGGGGGGGGCTCTCCCTCCACCAAGCCACAGGGTGGGAGAGAAAGGCCATCCCAGAATCCGTGAGTGCCATGAGCAGTTACTGGGCTTTAGCATAATGTGCAGAGCCCACCAGGCCATCTTCCGCTGTAGTGAGTGGGGCATGTAGGTGCCCCTGTTGCCCTGAAGCCCTGCAACTCCAGGGTGGGCTTCACAGGGGCTGCCGTGTGGGAGCTGCAGCCATCCCTACTCTGGACACTGTCCTCAAGTTTCTGTGGCCTTTCTCTTGTCTTCTGCTCATCTCTGCTCCTCAGTGGCTTAGAAGGGCCAGTGAGCCTAACTGGGAACTTCAGAGTAGTGGCAGTCCTTGAGGCTAGGGTGTCTGCAGGGACATAGGTCCCAGCTTCTGCCTAGTGTTTTTCTTCTTATTTTTAGCTTAGGCTGATAGAATCTTCTTTCATAAACTAACAACATTCATTCACTCAGTAAATATGTTCTAAGCTCTATATTTCAAGCATTGTGAAAAAAAATAAATAAATAACCTGAGATTAAAAGTCACTGAGATTGCCTACAAAGTATATGCTCTGATAAAATCACACATCCACTAATTACATGCTAGTAGTTAGGGAAGTGCTATACAAGCACATAAAACAAACTTCTGTATATCCTAACCTTAGGTATCTAGCCTCAAAATAAGAACTGAGTGATGCTTCAGAACTAGATCAGGGTAATGAATCTGAAGATAAAGCTGGACTGGTAATCATTTCACTATGTGTATACATATCAAAACATCATGTTGTCCATCTTAAATACACACACATGCAAAACTGTCCTGAAAACACAAAATAATAAACTAGCTGTGTGATGTTGGGGAAGTCACTTCATCTAAATGAAATAGTATCTGAAACTAAGTTCTCATCAAACTGTAGGTTCTAATAAATTCCTCTAAGCAATGTGGAAGTAGAGCATTTCTCAAGCCACGTTCCACAAGATATTTATCAGTGGTCTGTTAACAACAAAAAAACATTTGGTAAGGCTGAATTAAACAATAGTAAGCATGTAGCTTTACTGAATTGATTTTTCAGAACCATTAATATGCTATTCTGTGTCATAAAAGGTGAAGTGGAAGATGGAGACAGGGAAGACTTAGTATGCAGTATCATATTCTGAATGCCTAATAAAATCTCCTGGCACACAGTTTGAGAAACACTGATTTATACTACTAACTTCCAGATGTTCAGTTTCCATAAAGCAGTTCAATTTTTAAATTAAGAAACTGGAAATTCACATAGATTGCCAACATCTTTATTTTGCCAAGTAAAAATACGGTTGTTGGGTTTTTTTAATCACCACCTACTATAACCATCAATTCTTTTTTTTTTTTTTTTTTGAGACAGAGTGCCACTGTTGCCCTGGGTAGAGTCTTATGACATCGTAATTCACAGCAACCTCAAACTCCTGGGCTCAAGTGATCCTCTTGCCTACGCCTCCCAAGTAGCTGGGACTACAGGTATATACCACAACGTATGGCTAGTTTTTCTATTTTTAGTACAGACATGGTCTTGCTCTTGCTCAGGCTAGTCTTGAACCCCTGAGCTCAAGCAATCCATCCCCCTTGGTCTCCCAGAGTGCTAGGATTACAGGTGTGAGCCACTGCACCCAGCCCACCATCATTTCATTTTAAAAGTATCATTTTAAAACCAAAAAGAAATAAAGCCTAGACTTTTAAATTAAACAACAGATCTTTAAATATATTTAGCACTGTCTTCTTTTCTACCATATGCCCACAGAGCAATGCAGAGCCTCTGATTTAGACCTCTTCATTAAAATAAAAATAAAACTCCTAAGACTTTTGAACTTCTAAGTATTGTATCTAATTCACTTCACAGCAGGGATAGTCTGTCAGAAAAGATCACATACAAATTGGTTGTTAAAAGTAGCCATTGACCATTACAAAGTAAGAAAACAGGCTCGGTGCCTATAGCTCAACCGGCTAAGGCGCCAGCCACGTACACCTAAGGTGGTGGGTTCGAATCCCCGGCCTGGACCCGCCAAACAATAATGACGACTGCAACCAAAAAAAAAAAAAATAGCCGGGCATTGTGGCGGGCGCCTGTGGTCCCAGCTACTTGGGAGGCTGAGGCAGGAGACTCGCTTGAACCCAGGAGCTGGAGGTTGCTGTGAGCTATAATGCCATGGCACTCTACCCAGGGAGATAGCTTGAGGCTCTGTCTCAAAAAAAAAAAAAAAAAAAAAAACAAAGTAAGAAAACAATGAGTTAACTGAAAAGAACTTTAAAATCAAAAGTAATGTAAAATCAACCTAAAAGCAAAACAAAGAGGGATATTTATAGAAAGGTCCTGAAAAGGAAATTATCCCAAGCCATGTTACTGTTACTGAATCCTCAGTCTTCAAAAAAATGTGGTTTTAATTTATTTAGTCAACATTACCAGCATTACCAATGTATTGCTTTGTATTATGTTCTCTATCCTAACTGTTCAAGACTGTTCATCGTCATAATAAAATATATGTTAATAATTTTTAACTTTTTTTTTTTTTTTTTTGGAGAGAGTCTCAAGCCCTTCTACCAGCCTCTGTTATTTATCACTCTGGTATCTGTCACCCTAAATAGAGTGCCATGGCATCATCATAGCTCATAGCAACCTCCAACTCTTGGGCTCAAGCAATCCTCCTGCCTCAGTTTTTTGTATTTTCAGTAGAGATGGGATCTCACTCTTGCTCAGGCTGGTCTGGAACCCATGAGCTCAAGCAATCCACCTGCCTTGGCCTCCCAGAGTGCTAGGATTATAGATATGAGCCACCATGCCCAGCATAGTTTTTAACTCATGAAGTAGATTGTTTCAGAGGTTAAATTTAAATCCTAGTAAAATTTAGTGACTACCAGGTTACCTTCTATGTAGAAAAACTATAGAACATCTACTATAGAACAAAACTATAGAACTCATACTAAATCTAAAAATATCCAAAAGCTCAAATCACTAAACCACGAATAGCAAGAATGAACACAACTGCCTCCTTTTACAAACAAAGAAAATGACGACCCTAAAAAGTTCAATAATTTGTTTAAAAGCTAAAATAAAATTTTTCCCCACAGTGCTATAATACTATTCATATATAACTGATAAAAAAAAAAAGTAAAATGGCGATAAAAAGGGCAAATTACAGGTGCAAAATGAGGATACTTATACTACCTATTTTTCTACAGCTCACAGCCACAATTTATTCCTTTTTTTTTTTTTTTGAAACAGAGTCTCACTTTGTCACTTTCGAAAGGGTGCCATGGCGTCATAGCTCACAGCAACCTCAAACTCTCAGGCTCAAGTGATCCTCTTGCCTCAGCTTCCTAAGCAGGTGGAACTACAGGTGCTGACCATGATTTCTTTTTTTTTAGAGATAGAGTCCCTCTCTGCTGGTCTCACTCCTGAGCTCAAGCCATCCACCTGATCCACCTGCCTGTGTCTCCCAAAGTGCTAGGACTACAGGTGTCAGCCACTGCACCAAACCCACAATTTATTCTTAAAGCCCTTCCTATCATTTTTAAAAAATATGTCTCAGTTCTAAAATGGAAAAAAAGACATTTGCACTAATCTTGAGATAGCTACATTATTTTCATGTTTAAGTAGAAAGTGAAAAAGAGGAAATATTTAAATCATACTTATACTACCTATTTTTCTCAATATTTTATGATCTCTTTACTTCTTTTGAACTATAGCCAAAGTACCTATGACAGCTCCTGAAATATATTGGGCACCAATAAAGTTACTGAAGGAACATAAACAGACTACTATTATTACTTCAAGATCTAGTGTCTATTATTTTAACATGGTTATCAAACACAAACCAACTTTAAAATGCTATCCTTCACAAAGATAAGACTGTATGTGTATGTTCTCAAAGAAAATATCTAGACTCAATCGCACTTGGGAACAGAAACAGACATACTTTTGGAGCCTTTTATAGCACTAGTACTATAGGATGAGATAAACCTATGTCATAGTACTAACCTTATTAAAAACCTCAGGGCCAGGTATGGTGGCTTAAACCTGTAATCCTAGCACTTTGGGAGGCCAAAGTGGGTGGATGACTGAGGCCACAAGTTAAAGACCTTATCTCTACAGGAGGAAAAAAAAAAAATTAGGGTGGTGCCTATGGCTCAAAAGGGTAGGGCACCATCTCCATATGCCGGAGGTGGCGGGTTCAAACCCAGCCCCAGCCAATAAACTAACCAGAAAAATTAGTTGGTGTGATGATGCATACCTATAATCCTAATTGTTTGGGAGACTACAGCAGAAGGACCACTTGAGCCCAGGAATTCAAGTTTGCTGTGAGCTATGATTGAACAACTGCCCTCCAACCTGGCTGACACAGTGAGAGTCTCAAAAATAAAACACAAACCTTAAATCTTTCCATCCAATACTGGCTGTATGTTAAAAGAGTATGCTAGTACAATATTAAAACAAGTCCCCCTTCTAAATTAGCATCTCTTCTTGGTAGAGAATAACAAAACAGCAATTTTAGTGATCAGTAAACTAAGGTTGAAAAATACACAGAATTATATACCACTTTTATGATTCCTATTAACATTAATTTCAACCACTTTTTTATTGATATAAATATTTGTTATGTATTTATTGAGTACACATGACATATTGTTACATGCATAGACACTGCAATGATCAAGTCCGGGTACTTAGGGTATCTATCATCTTGAGTATCATTTCTATGTATTGAGAACATTTCAAGTCCTCTCTTCTAGCTATTTTGAAATACATAATACATTGCTGTTAACCACAGTCACCCTATTCTGCTATCGAACATTAGAACTCATTCCAAATCTCTATTTATTGTCTGTTGTACTCATTAACCAATCTCTTCTTAACACTCCCCCTCCTGTCCAGCCCACCCACATGCCCTTCTCCCAGCCTCCACTATCTATCACTCTATTTTCTACCATGAGATCAACTTTTCTAGCTCCAACATGAGCTAGACAATATTTGTCTTTCTATGTCTGGCTTATTTTACTTAACATAATGATCTCCAGTTCTAACCCCTGTTGCTGCAAATGACAGGATTTCATTATTTTCTATGGCTGAATAGAGTTTTTTAACTATACTTTCAACCACTCTAAAACATGCAAATCGAGACAGCAGAGAAAGCTAATTTGCTGAATTTGTCTTTTACATGTTATTAAACAGAAAGTAAATGTATTATTATAGTTTTCACATTGCATCAGCAATCCAAATAATGGTAATTTTTCCCAATCAACAAGGTTAAGGTACAAAATTTCCATTCATTAACCAAACTTTTCTTAACTTGGTACACTAACACCTCTAAACAGTCAGCAGTGACCATACATATGTATTACTTAAGACCTACTAACTGGCACCATAAATTCAAAATTAGGGAACTAACAGTTTAATAAACATGAGAGTAAAAGTACCTCATTCTGGTACTTTATACAGAAGTTCCACTAGATGAAAATAAGTTTCAGCCAGTCACAGTGGCTGATACCTGTAATCCTAGCACTTTTAGAGGCCAAGGCAAGAGGACTACCTGAGCTCAGGAGCTCGGGAGCACTAGCCTGAGCAAGAGCAGGCTAGTTTCTACTAAAAATAGAAAAATCAGCCAGATGTTCTGGCAGGCACCTGTAGTGCCTGCTACTCCAGAGGCTAAGGCAGGAGGATCACCTGAGCCCAAGAGTTTGGGAAAAAAAAAAAAAAAGTGAAAGAGAAAGAGAACTGAGTAAAGGAAGGTTTGAGAACCACCAGGCTAGAAGATCAGCATCACTGCAAGTGCCTCCAAGTCTCAGTTAATACAGGAAAAGGCAAAAAAGAACATGTAACTATGGCAATCTTTCTTTTCAGAATGTAAGTTCTAAGGATGGTAAAAAGTAAGCATAATGAAACCTTTGCTGGTAGTCAGTTCTATAGTTGTAAAGTCTATTCAAATCTATGTAACATTGAAGTGAATGGCAAGGAGATGAACACTATTTGTCTACCAGAGGTCCCCTGTGACACTTGTTAAAATTACCAAGGAGCGATATTAACCTATTTTAACAGATTTTCAAAGAAGATAAAACTAACTCGTCTATTTTGGGAAAAGAGGCCCAATAGTCTACTTACCGTACAAGAAAAGCATGCCTGATTTCAAGTCACCAGAACCTATTCACTTCTAACTGATATACATGCATCTGGGGATTTCTAAGAAACTTTGAACTGCTAACAATTGGAAAAAAAAAAATCTTAAAGAAAAATCCTTCACTACCCAATCTTAATTGCTATATGTGAAACTGTACAAATAACCTAAAATGTTTGTACTATGGTAAAGACCATATTTCTCTACAAACAAGGATTGTTCATCAGTCTTACACTGCCTTTCAGTCACGATTACATAGCTCCATTCCTCCGAATGCTCACTCAAGCTTCCAATAGATGCTCCTAAGTATCATTTTACAGTGGGATATACTAAGGTAAACTGAGAGGGTCAGATGCAGTCACATGAAGAATCAGTATTAGAACAAACATTGATAACGTCCATCTACCCTCTTAACCAAGAATCTGAACTAAAAGTTAAAGCACAAAATTCCTGAGCTCATGAAACTTCTAAAAGCCGTAAGAGAATCAGAAAGTAAAATGTGATCAATGTTGAGCTATTGAAAAACTAAAAGGTTTGTTGTCTTTTTGCTTTGTTTCCAAACTGGAATTTTCAGCTGTCTTACTAAATTACATGCAGTGTTACTACCTCAGTTAATTCCCAACTGAAGAAAAATTGGGATTTTTTCTTTTCAGAAGTTGCCCTACAGTGTGTAACTTGAGAGGAGTGATCCAATCCCTCTGGTTTCAGTAAATAAGGAGAGAAAGTGAACCCAACAGATACTGCTATAATAGAACAGCAGTCACTGTTCTATTAGTCCCTGTTCTAAACAATCCCTTCCATCTAGAGCTTTGGCTAAAATTATATAGTCTCAAATTATCTTACTAAGAATTCATCAGGATCCCCAACTCATAAATCAAAGAAGCCACACCAGAACACCACCATAAGCACTAACTAACACAAGATGACAAGGACTATCCCTTTATCCACATACCTATAGTCCCAGGTTTTCTCAGCCTCAGCCCTCCTGACATTTTCAGCCCAATAATTCTGTGTTGTAGGGAGCTGTCTTATGTACTGTAACATGTTTGGCAGCCTCTCTGGCCTCTACCCACTAGATGACAGTAACAATCCTTCCCTGGCCCCCAGATGTGACAATCAAAAATGTCTACATAGGCCGGGCACAGTGGCTCACACCTATAATCCTAGCACTCTGGAAGACCAAGGCAGGTGGACTGCTTGAACCCAGAAGTTCCAAACCAGCCTCAGCAAGAATAAGATCCCATCTCTAAAAAATAGCCAGGTGTTATGGCAGGCACCCATAGTCCCAGATATCTGGGAGGCTAAGGCAAGAGGATCTCTTGAGCCCAAGAATTTGAAGTGACTGTAAGCTATGAAGCTGCAGCACTCTACCAAGGGTGATGAAATAAGACTGTCTAAAAAAAAAGTCTATAGATGCCACCTAATGTTCTCTGGGGAATAAAACTATCCCCCCCCTCACTGAAAACCACTGCTCTATGCTATCTCCTTTATAGTTCATCGGGCTGTGGAGAGAAGAAACAGAAGTCAGCACCAAAAAGCTTCTTATTCTTTTTTTTTTTTTGAGACAGAGCCTCAAGCTGTTGCCCTGGGTAACAGCTCACAGCAACCTCCAACTCCTGGGCTTAAGCAATTCTCTTGCCTCAGCCTCCCAAGTAGCTGGGAATAGAGGCGCCTTCCACAAGGCCCAGCTATTTTTTGGTTGTGTTGTCATTGTTGTTTGGCAGGCCCAGGCTGGATTCGAACCCACCAGCTCTGGTGTATGTGGCTGGCACCTTAGCCTCTTGAGCTACATGCACTGAGCCAAAGCTTCTCATTCTTAAACACCTTCTAATTTGACTACAGAGAAAAAGAATCAACCCACACCTTCTTCCTTCTTCTTCTGAACCAGACACCTGAAAGGCCTTACTTAGCATCCTCTTCTTAAACATAAGTGAAGGTCATAAAAAGCCAACTAAACATAAAGAAACACAAAGTGTTAGCATCCAGGGGTAAGTCCCAAAAAAATACAAGAAATTACATCTGCAGTGAGTTTTTTAATTTTTAATAATTTTCTTTCTTCCTCATACTGAAAAGGTCCCACAAATTTCCCCAATATATATACATCTATTTATCAGAAGAATTTCAAGGCTAGAACTAGCCTTCTACCAAACAGATCTCCTAGAGAATATATGTACACATATGTACTAACATTGTATATTCAAACATTACAAGGTAGTACTGTATTGTTGTAGCCTTTTATATAAAGATCTCAAAACAATAAAGTTACTAATTGTTAAATGTAACAACTGGTGTTTAACTCTAATCAATCAAATAATATTTAGGCTGAAAGCAAAAGGATTGCCAGAAGTTCAAGAACAGCCTGAGCAAAAGTGAGAGCGTGGTCTCTACAAAAAATAGAAAAATTAGCTAAGTATGGCGGTGTGCTTGTAGTCCCAGCTTCTCAGAAGGCTGAAACAGGAGGGTCACTTAAGCCCAGGAGTCTGATGTTGTAGTGAACTATGATGATGTCACTGCACTCTAGGCCAGACAACAGACTGTCCCCCACACACACACAAGAAAAAAGGAAAAATGTGATAGGCTACTACTATATAGCATCATCTGCTAGATAATTAAACAGACTTTTTAGCCATTAAGTAGCAAATAAGAGTTTAAGGTAATCTAATAATTAAAACCTCTAAAACCCAGCTCAAATCACTAAATTGCTTCTTCCAGGTCAGTAATACTATCAACATTAGACACCTCTCTGGGATCTTTCTAAGAATCATGCAACTTAGAAAGCAACATCAGTGAGTTTAGAGTTGAAGTGTCACGAAGTCTTTAAGAAATCTACTTTTCACAGCCAGGCCTTGTGGTAGGAGCCTGTAATCCCAGCTAGTAGGGAGGCTGAGGTAGGATTGCTTGAACCCAGGAATTTGAGGTTGCCATAAGCTAAGCTAATGCTAATGCCACGGCACTCTAGGCTAGGGCAAAAGAGTGAGACTGTCTCAAAAAAAAAAAAAAAATCAATTTATTAGCTATTCTTATCATGGGGTTGTTCAAACATTCTCCTAGAATCGAGCCATTACAAGTAAAACACAATAACCAATCCCTTATGCAGCACCTGGTAAAGAGCCAAACTTAAGCTACTACTTATTGAAAAGCATGACATTTTATTAGATCAATGAAGGTGATATAGGGAGATAGAGGGAGAGAAGCCTACTACATGGTTCCATCCAGCAGAGCCTCAGAGGTGAAAAGTCCTTAATTAGACTGCTGTTCTCTTATCTGAATTTGGGAGATATCCTGATCCTAAAGATTTAAGAACCACCTTTATCTAATCAATACCAAAAGTAGGTTACTCTCACCTGTTTAATAATGACTCTACCAGATTCAATCTTAATAGGCAGTACTCCTTACCTTGATTTAGTGGGATAGGGGAAAGGGCGGTGGGGTGTAGGGAGGGAAAGACAGCTTTTTATTCCACAACATAGCCCACTGTTACATTCGATCTACATCCCTCTGTGGTGTACAACCCACAGCACAGAAGCTCCATCAGTCTTGGCTTCACTTTGTTTCTCAATAGACAGTCAGGCGAAGTAAGAGCTTCTGCTACAAAAATAATTAATTTGAACTTGTTCTTTCATCTGATGACCAAAAAATATACAATGCCATTTTACCCAATCTGACAGAAACTTGAATTCCTGAGTTTTCAGACTATATAATAAAAATCTCTTATTTTAAAATCTAAGTTGAGTATTCATTAAATTTTACTAAAATTATTTTCACTGTAAAAAAGAAAACACTTTTCAGCCAGCTGTGGTGGCTCATACCCATAATCCGAACACTTTGAGAAGTCAAGCAGGAGGATCGCTTGAGCCCTGGAATTTGAGACCAACCTGGCAGTACAGCAAAACCCTACCTCTGCAAAAACTAAAAAACAAAGTTAGACAAGCATGGTGGCATGGTCCTGTAGTCCCAGCAACTCAGGAGGCTGAGGCAGGACGATCACTTGAGCCTAGGAGTTTGAGGTTACAGTGAATAGAGCAAGCTATGATAACACCACTACTGCACTCTATACTGCACAACAGAGCAAGATCCTATTTCAAAAAAAAAAAAGGAAAACACTTTTTTTTTTTAAGTTTTGGTTTAATGCAGGGTCAGCTGGGTTTTTCCCAGATATTTTCATTGGGATAAAAGATACACAAAATCTACTACTTTAGCCATTTGTAAGTGTACAGTTCACTACCATTAGGTGCGTTCACACTGCTGTGCAATTACTACCACTATCCATTTCCAGAACTTTCCATCATCTCAAAGGGTGACATTTACAGGTTTGATATTTTAAGGAAGATACTTTTAATAAAAAATTCCTCAACCAATATTCACTTAGAATGGAGACTCTTTTTTAAAGCCAACCAGATAATAACACTACTAAATGCAGGGTGTATATTTTCTCTTTAAAATTATCTTTGTGGACTCGGCGCCTGTGGTTCAAGTGGCTAAGGCGCCAGCCACATACACCAGAGCTGGTGGGTTCGAATCCAGCCCGGGCCTGCCAAACAACAATGACAGCTGCAACCAAAAAATAGCCAGGCGTTGTGGTGGGCACCTGTGGTCCCAGCTACTTGGGAGGCTCAGGCAGGAGACTCACTTGAGCCCAGGAGTTGGAGGTTGCTGTGAGCTATGATGCCATAGCACACTACCCAGGGGGACAGCTTGAGGCTCTGTCTTAAAAAAAAAAAAAATTCTCTTTGTGGGGCGGTGCCTGTGGCTCGAAGGAGTAGGGCACCAGTCCCATATGCTACAGGTGGTGGGTTCAAACCCAGCCCCGGCCAAAAAAAAAAAAATTCTCTTCATGCTTTCTCACTTCTTAGTATCTTCTTTCTAAATGAAACTTTGTCTTCTTATGTGGGAGGATCCAAAACAAAGACACACAAAGCTAAAATGGATAGATCAGGATTAGCATTAAAGAATGTTATTCCACCAAATTAAATGAATTCAGCCTATATGCAGCTTAACCTCAGAAATTACAAACAAAACTATTTCTCTTACTGCAGACAGACATTAAAGTTAACTGGGCCCACCAATCCTTTAGAGAAGCAGAACTGACAAAAACAATAAAACAAAAACTTAAGGGTAGTTTCAGGGCTGAGCCTTGAGTCAGGTATTACTATTGCCTACACATACCTCCCAATGTATCAGGAAGGGCTATACCCTAGAGATTAGAGAAGGGAGAAGAAATAGAAGACTTTTTAAACCTTGCAACCTAGTACCACAGAATATAATCGTGGCTGTGCTATGAGGTGACTAAATCAGCAAATGATAAAGTGGCTCTGAAGCAGTCCTTCCCAAGGAATGGGCAAAGAAATCTAATAATAGCTCAGTAAAAGCTAGTGTAAACTCACTACCCAGCCTTCTGGTGTTTGGTAAGGACAGCACTGTGTGATGGTTTTTGACATGCAACAAGAATTGGTACCCTCTAGAGATGCAAATTCACTCAAAATAAAGAAAAACTTTATTCATGATATCTCAGTCTGGCTCTCCTCAGAAAGACACCAGGTTTCCACATTTGTTGAGTTCAAGAAACAATGCATACCTATGCTGTATGCTGGGTACTTACAGCAGAGGAATCTCAAGTTTCAGAAAAATTATTTTTAAAAACTTTTCGGCTCGGCGCCTGTGGCTCAAGCGGCTAAGGCGCCAGCTACATACACCTAAGGTGGCAGGTTCGAATCCCCAGCCCGGGCCCGCCAAACAACAATGACGGCTGCAACCAAAAAATGGCCGG
>NW_003852468.1:255270-262714 GCF_000181295.1 Otolemur garnettii | reverse complement strand
AAAAAAAAAAAAAAAAAAGGACAGAAATGGCCGTGAAACAAGATGAAATTCACTGGTTCACATAAGACTCAAAACTGTAACACTAACCTCACTGCCCCTTTTCCTAAAAATGTATAACAACAATGATTTACTACTATACATCATGGTGACTACAGTTAATAACATTATATATTTGAAAACTGCTAAGAGTAGATTTTAAGTATTTTCATCACAAAGTGAGATAACATTTATGTTAAATAGTTGATTTGGTCATTCTACTATATATATATATAAACATGTTGTACCCTATAAAAACATAATATATAACAATTTTTACTTATCGATTTTTTTTTTTTTAAGACCGAGTCTCACTCTATTTCCTGGGTAGAATGCTGTGGCCTCATTGCTCACAGAAACCTCAAACTCTTCGGCTTGAGCAATCTTCTTGCCTCGGCCTCCTGAGTAGCTGGGACTACAGGCACCCACCACAATGCTGGGCTAGTTTTTCTCTTAGTAGAGATGGAGTCTCACTCTTGCTCAGGCTGGTCTTAAACTCCAGAGCTCAGTCAATCCACCTCATTGGTCTTCCAGAGTGCTAAAATTATAGGCATGAGCCATTGCCCCCAACCTTACTTAGCAATTTTAAAGAACAGCCATCATTTATTAAATGTTTTTCCGTTTTTTCAACCCCTTCTTCCCTCACCCCCTTTTTTTGAGACAGAGTCTCATTTTGTCACCCTCAGTAGAGTGCCATGACGTCATAGCTCATACCAACCTCAAACTCAGGTTCAAGCAATTCTACCTCCTCCTCCTTTTTCTACCCCACAGTCTTTGGAATTCTCAATCTGAAATATACCTATACTTTAAAACTCAATTTAAATCCCACCCCCTCTGTCAAAACTTCCTGGACTGCACAATATCTCCCACTCTGTGAATTCTAAAGCACAAATTATCCATCCTCATTCACATTATGCTGCTACATTTTCCATGTTTGTCTTGTCTTTCCAAAAACACTGTGAGATCCTTAAGGGCAGAACTATTCCTCCCTATCACCTCCAAGGCATCCACAACAGAATCTTGCATATATTTTAGGAAGCATTTGGTTATATTCAATTATGTTAGGCCTTCAATTTACAAATAAGGCATGACAGATAATAAGTCAAAATAGTAAGCTCAAGAACTTCTCTAGGTATTACCTAAGACTTAGAAAAACGCCTGCAAAGCCTTTCAAACTATCCCAACTGAAGCGGTGATTTAAGGCAATAAAAAGAAAGTTATAGTAAGTTCCGGAGATTGAGAATGTTTTCTCACTCTTAGAGCACAACAGATAGCAACTTAAAGATCAGAAAAGCAAAGGCCACAAAGTTCAACAAGGCATCACAATTCAACATGTCACTGGTCACACACGTACTGGCTGAATTCCAGAGTTCCTCTCTATGATGAGAGTTCTGGAGGCTTTGATGTCTGCAGTAAAAAAAATAAGGCACCTGCTCTTCCCAGCACTGAAATATGGCAAAAAGCACATAAACACAGCAAAATCAGCAAGCAAACCCAAGGAGCTTTTAGATCAAACTATGACTATGACGTTGCGGGTGAAAGAAATAGAGAGGAAATAAAATGACATAAAAAACCTGAATAAACTTCTGGGTGAAATGGGTATAAAATACCCTTTAGGCACTTATTCACTGGACTCTTATTTGTGTTTCAAGAAATAAGATATACTGACACACTTTAGAAGGCTTTTCTCCCTCGACTGTATCTGAGACACTATAAATATAGAGGTAGATGGTCAGGTTTTAAGCCTGAATCTGGACGCTTCTAAGGAAAAGAACCACAACTAATTCTATAAAGCCAGCTGTTAAAGGATAAGATCACCTTCACCCTGGTGGGTCTCCCTGAAGTAGTTCTGGGTTTGGGGTGTAGGTCCTGGCACTGGGTAGCAAGCAGCGGCGGAGTTTTCTCCACAAACACCGCAGTACCTCTCCAGGGGCTAATACATGCTGGCAGAAAATGGTGAAAACCAATTTTATGTCAGAGGAAACAATCCCCAACAGTCTGTCCTGGATTTTTCTTAAGTCAAGAGAGGGAGTAGAAGTGGGGAAAACAAATTTTGTGTCAGAGGAAGGCGTCCCCAAGTCTGTCCTGGATCATCATCTTTTTTTTTTTTTTTTAGAGACAGAGTCTCAGTTTGTCACCCTCGGTAGGGTGCCGTGGCGTCACAGCTCACAGCAACCTCCAGCTCTTGGGCTTAGGCGATTCTCTTGCCTTGGCCTCCCGAGCAGCTGGGACCACAGGCGCCCGCCACAACGCCGAGCTTGTCCTGGATCTTTTTTAAGTCAAGGGGGGAGGAGCGGTAAGAGAGTTGGTACTAAAGATACTGGCAGCGTGACAGCCAAAATAAACCAAATTGAAACAGTATGTCCAGCCTTCTTCCTACAGCCATTTCCTTCAGTAGTGACAGGGAGAGCAGGCACACTTCAAGTCACTAGTTCACTGCAGTTTTCCCTTTCACTAGAACACTGAAGCCACTGAAGACCAAACACCCCCTTTCTGCCTCAACTACCTTCCAGACCCTGTCCGCTGCGCCCTTCCTTCCCTGGGGACACCCGAATGGAGACAATCCTCAGCAACCCGCTATTGCTTCACTGAGGATGGGGGAGGCGGAGGATCTGGTGGGAAGTGGAAAAGCTAACAGGGGAAGGTGAGAAGCGACAGCGCAAAGACGGGGGCGGGAGGGTCATGGTGAGAAGGAGACACTGTGAAGAGTGCAAGAAAATTAGGGGACAGTTGTCAAAGGAGAGCTTACTAGGGACGGCAGAAAGCAGGGTGCAGGTAAGAAAGGGAGAGGAAACGAGGGGCGGGGGGGAGGGGGGCAGCCGAGGAGGCCGCAGAGCTGGGCAGGGCCCTCCAGAGGTTGGGACCGCGACTGGAGACGGAGGGCAGGGGGTTCTCGGAAAACCGACGCCAGGGGATTCAGGGTGTGCAGGAAGCTTAAAACCCGGTTCCGGGACGGCGGGGCCAGGCATCTGTGCGGCGCCAGAGCCCAGAGGCCATGGACTCTTACCGGTAGTTTGGGGTTGACCTCGCCCTTGCAAAAGTGGCAGAAAAACCGATGCGCGGCTACCGCGGCGCCTGCATCGGCCCCAGCCGCCGAGGCCTCCGCCATTTTTGTCCTCCGCCGCTGCTGTCCGAGAGGGCAGTCGGCCCGCTCCTCGCCAGGCCGCTCCCTCCCCGACTGCAGTCCCAGCGCCGCCGCCGCCTCCTCTGTGCTGCCCGCCGCTCCAGCGCCCGCGCGGTCACGTGAGCCTCCGGGCCCGGAGAGGCGGCGGCGCGGACGGCGACCCGGCGCCCGCCCCCGGCTCCACACAGGCGCAGGAAGGAGCGTCCGCCCGCCGCGGCCAGCCCGCCGGCTCCTCAGACAGCTCCTCGCCGGTCCTCCAGCCTGCCAGCGAGAAGAAAGAAAGAGCGTCCCCGGAAGCCAGCGAAACTCCAGGGTAGAGCGGCGCGCGTTTTCTCCTTTTCCGCGTCCCGCTCGGCGCCCGGCATCTTCCGAGAGAGGGTCGTGGGCTCCCCCTCTGCTCCGGCGGCTCGCGGGAGCCACAGGAAGCTGCCGTGGGGAGCGCGAGGGCGTTGGGCTTCGAGCCTTTGGATTGTACTGTCCCTGAGGTTAGTGGAAAATGCTGTCTGAACGAGGCTTCCCTGACTCTGGACCAAGAGAGACCAATTTGAGACCCGGAATCTGCATGGAGAGTGACGAGCTAGGAGTCAAGCAACGGTCTGGAGATGCTTCTCCAAAGACGCGGAGATGGGTGGAATAGGTCTATCTTGGGATGCTGAGGCTTAGACTTGGCTTCTAAGGCATTGAGAGAAGAAATAAATTAACGTTTGGTAGCAGTTTGTGTTAAGGGAGTAATCAAACAACTACGTCCGTTTCTGTTTTTGTCTATTTTGTCAAAGTCTAGAAATTTCAGACTTAAACATTGACCTGCAAGGAACGTAACTTTATCTGCCGTTTGAAACACTCTGCTGAGAAGCTGTTCTTTACCTCCTACTTTTTTCTAAGTTGTCATTTTCTTTATGGGTTGGACAGGACACTGGCTATTAACTCCCAGTGGGCTGTGAACAGTGACCAGAATTCTTCCAAGCATTAAAGTGTAGAATCTAAAGACTGGCAGACTGCAAAATCATCTCCTCCCAATCTTTAAAAAAATTAAAATCACACATAATCCCATAAAGATAAATTCGATGTGTAGTCTTCCAGTCTTTCTCATACATGTTTTTATTTGCAATAATTGAATTTTAGTTGACACTTTTCTTAGCAGTTTGCTTCTATCACTTAATATGTTATGAATAATTTTCTATGCTTATAAGTATTTTAAATGCTGGCATAGTATTCCGTTCTCTGAGTCGTTTCCAGTATACCAATAGTATAAAGGAATCCAGTGATTTTTAAAAATTATTTTCTTGAAACATATATCCAAAATGAATATATGTTTGTTTGAGACAGTGTCTCACTGTGTCACCTAAGCTAGAGTATAGTGGCATCACTGTAACTCACTGCAACCTCAAACTCCTGGGCTTAAGCAATCCTCCCGCCTCAGCTTTCCAAGCAGCTAAGACTGTAAGTACACATCACCAGGGCCAACAGATGTTTCTGTTTTTTGTAGAGACAGGGTCTTGGTTTGCTAAGGCTGGTCTCAAAACTCCTGGCCTCAAGTGATACTCACCCCTCAGCCTCCCAAAATGTTAGGATTACAATAGGAGCATGAGCCTTCGCATTTGGCCAGTATGCAAGATTATTATTTTTTTTTTTTTTTTGAGACAAAATTTTGCTCTGTTACCCAGACTAGAGTGCCTGGCCTCAGCCTATCTTACAGCAACCTCAAACTCCTGGGTTCAGCCAGTTCCCCTACCTACCTCCCTAGTAGCTAACACTAAAGGTGCTGGCCACCACACCTGTCTGATATTTCTATTTTTAGTGAGGACAGGAGTCTCACTTTGATCAGGCTGGTCTCCAACACTTGAGCTCAAATAATCCTTCTGCCTCAGTCTCCTAGAGTGCTAGAATTACTGATATGCAAGATTTTAAGGCTTTTGAACATGTAAATTATTGTTTTTGTCTCTGTCACCCAGGCTGCAGCACAGCGGTGTAATCATAGCTCACTGCAGTTTTACACTCCTGAACTCAAGTGATCCTCCTGCTTCGCCTTCCAAGTAGCTAGGACTATAGGCACATGCCACCACACTTAGCTATATTTTTATGGTTTTGTAGACATGAGGTTTCACTGTGTTGCCTGGGCTGGTCTCAAACTTGTGGCCTCAAGTGCTTCTCCTGCCTCAGCCACCCATAGTGCTGGGATTGCAGGTGTGAGCCATTGTATCCAGCCAGAATACATGAATTTACATTCAGCAGCTTTACTCCCAACATGAAAGAAAAACTTACCATTATATAGTTTGGTTGTTGTTGTTTTTGTTTTTGTTTTTTTCCTCAGCACTGAAATTCTCTAGTACAATGACTCAAGCAGAAATTAAGCTATGTTCTTTGTTACTACAAGAGCATTTTGGAGAGATTGTAGAAAAAATTGGAGTCCACCTAATCAGAACTGGCAGCCAACCACTAAAAGTAATTGCCCATGACACAGGAACATCGCTGGATCAGGTATGTTTAAGTGACATTAATTTGCTCTCTTTCTTTAATCTATCTTTGAATACTGTCACTCCCCACCCTGAAAAATGGAGAAAGCCTCCTCTACTATGAGAACAGTGTTAAATGGAAGGAAAAAGGATGGGACTTAGGCCTCTGATTTCTACTTCTCAATCTGTTCCTAGTTCATTAATGTCTTCTTAGGCAAATCTTTCCTCTTTTCATGCCCTATCTCATTTATTTAAAGTGAGTCTACTAATATCAATATTATGTTTAAAGAATGAGAATGGTAGAAGGAAAGTAAATTGTGCTTAGAAACATAAGGATCAGAGGAAAGATGTATATCACAGCAAGTAATCTTCATGATTGTTTCTACTGGTATGTGATTCTCATTAGCTGCTCTACTGGAGAGAGGGAATAAGCACAGAGATTCTAATCCAGCCATCACCTGATACTTAGTAAAATATTGAACAAAAAATTGCCAACAATAATGTTTTCAGATCTTTCTTCTCTTTTGGGTCCTGTGTAGGTGAAGAAAGCCCTTTGTGTCCTCATCCAGCATAACCTGGTGATTTATCAAGTGCACAAACGTGGTGTGGTAGAGTATGAAGCCCAGTGCAGCCGGGTATTGCAGATGCTTAGGTATCCCCGGTATATCTATACTACCAAAACACTGTACAGTGACCCTGGAGAGCTGATTGTTGAGGAGCTGCTGTTGAATGGCAAACTAACAATGTCAGCTGTCGTGAAGAAGGTGGCTGATCGGCTCACAGAGACCATGGAGGGTGGGTTCTCTGTATCTATAGCTAGCCATAAGAACAAATACTCAGCTATTTAAGGCCATCTCACCTGTTTCTTCCCTCCTGTTGTATAGATGGCAAGACCATGGACTATGCTGAGGTATCGAACACATTTGCGCGACTGGCAGACACACACTTTGTACAGCGTTGCCCCTTGGTACCTACGACTGACAATTCAGACCCTGGTCCACCACCCCCTGCCCCCACACTTGTCATTAATGAAAAAGACATGTACCTGGTTCCTAAATTAAGCTTGATAGGTAAGAAATTTTGACTCTTGGAACTGCAACTTGCCCTAATTGTGGATTCTTCTTTCTTTGATTGTTAAATATATGAATCAGTTGAGGCCAGGCACAGTGGCTCAAACCTGTAATCCTAGCACTCTAGGAGGCCCAGGCAGGTGGATAGCCTGAGCTCAGGATTTTGAGATAAGCCTAAGCAAAACAGGATCCCATCTGTATTAAAAATAGAAAAAGGGTGTTGTGGCATTCACCTATAGTCCCAGCTACTTGGAAGTCTGAGGCAAGAGTATTGCTTGAGCCTAAAAGATTGAGGTTGCTGTGAGCTATGATGTCACAGCATTCAACCCCAGGGCAACTGAGTGAGACTCTGTCCCCCCGCCAAAAAAAAGAAAAAAAAAAAAAATATATATATATATATATATACACACAATGGGGTTTAGATTTATCTGAAGGTTTAGGTTACATGTTTCTTTGCAAAAATAGCATTTGAGCTAAGATTTGAAGCAGAAGTAGAAGGTAACCAGTGAGGTAACAGAAGATAAGCATTTTGGGCACAAAGGGAGTAAGTATATAATGAGAAAAGAGTGAAGTGAATGAAGGTTAGTATAGCTAAAGCATGGTGGACAAAGGAAAGTGAGTCATGAGTTAGATAAAGTTAGAGAGACAGGCAAGGGTCTGATCTCAGAGGCTAAGCAGGGTTGCTCCTACTTAGTACTGAATGTGAGACAGGCAGGGGCTAGATCAAGAAAGACCTTAGAGAGCATCTGTGCTTTATCCTA
>NW_003852468.1:175363-254925 GCF_000181295.1 Otolemur garnettii | reverse complement strand
AAAAAAAAAAAAAAAAAGATTTTCTATCTACAGAAAGGATGGGCAGACAGACCAAAGGTAAATGTAGACAGAGTGGTGAAAATGTAGATATAGAAGGGATGAGGGAGACAGGTACCAAGAATGACATCTGACATCCACACATGGGAAGATGTGACAGTACCATTTGTTTTGAAAGGAAGCACTGTAGAGGAGCAGTTTGATGGAGAAAATTTGGAGTTTCTTTTTGAGCAAGTTGAGTTTCAGATGACTTCATCATTTACAGGAGTTTCTTATGGTTCCTTGGCCTCCTAAGTAGCTCTAACTTAGAGACAACTATAGATGTCTTTGTGATGAAGAGATACCAGCTCTCATGTCTGGTAGTTTCCTGTCATCATATGAGGTGTAGCCTAACTCCCTGGTGGTTTTATTTGGCAGGAAAAGGTAAAAGGAGGAGATCATCTGATGAAGATGCTGCTGGGGAGCCCAAGGCCAAGAGACCAAAACATACCACAGATAACAAAGAGGTAATGGGGCTTTTTGATTAGGAGTCCTCACCCTCAAGCAGACCAGAAAGAACACCCAGATAACAAGCCCTGAGATAGTGTAACAGTTCCTGAGCTAAGAACCAGTAGGATTATGTACTTCATTCAGTATTGGCCAGGAATAGACCAATGAAGAGTGAACTCCATTGCTATCTCCCTTCTGAGGCCTAACTTCATTCATTGAGCTCAAGCACCATTATACACCCCTACTCCATTACCTCACTGCATAAGGTAACAGCTAATGCAAAGAGTGGCCCAGAAAAAGTTTTTAAGTTGTTCAGGCTGGAACCTATAGATTTATGGAGGCCAAAATGAGAAATGAGTCTAAAAAGATATGTATAAACCTAACCTATATTCAGATGCCTTTTCAGCATCCCTATAAAGATGTCTAATAAGCCTTTAAAAATTAGTTAGCAAAAAAATAATAATAATTTATTTCCCCTTCCCAAAATCTGCTCCTTCACAAATTTCTTTATCTTATTAAAAGACAAAACCAATCTAGGCCAGTAATTTTCAACTGGTGTGCTATGAGAGGATCTTAGGTGTGCCAAGAAAATTTTTTAAATATCATTAATTAAATTACTTTTGAAAGCAGTTCAAAGCAAAGTAATTATATTCGTTTTTTACTTTTTTTTTTTTTTTTGCAGTTTTTGGCCAGGGCAGGGTTTGAACCCACCACCTCCAACATATGGGGGTGGTGCCCTACTCCTTTGAGCCACAGGCACCACACCGTTTTTTACTCTTTTTTTTTGGAACATAATTTAAGTGTGGTGCAGAAGTTTAACCATAGATTCAAGTGTGCCATGAGAAAAAAAAAGATTGAAAAACACTGATCTAGGCCAACCACCTAGCACATCACAATTTGCTTACACTAAAATCTATGCTGTCACGTTAAAACCTGTCAGCCCAATTTCCAAAATTAACTCAAATCCAACCATTTCTCACCTTTTCCACTGCTGTTCCCTTAGTCCAGTAGTTCTCAACCTTCCTAATGCCACGCCCCTTTAATATAGTTCCTGTGGGTTGCAATCCACAGACTGAGAACTGCTGCCCTAGTCCAAGATACTGTCATCTCTTAACAACACTTTGTCAACACTCCTTGATGGTCTTCCTATCTGTATTCTTACCCTACATAGCAGCCAAAATGACTTTCTAAATTCAACACAAAACATGTTACTGATTAAACTCCTTTAATAGCTTCCCATTGCTCTTAGGAGAAATCCAAGCAGTGCACTATTAAGCCTCACATGATCTGCTGGAGACAACTCTTTCCAGTCTTCTTATGCTCACAGTGTTCCATCTATGCGCTCTCTTTCTGTCTCTCACACATGTCAAATTCTTTTCAGTTTTCAGGCTTTTGCTGCTACTATTCCTTCTGCTTAAAATGTTTTTCCCTAGATCTTCCTGTAGCTGCCTATTTTATCATCCCTGTATCAACTCAAATGTTATTTTCTTAAAGCTCAAGCACCATTACACACCCCTACTCCAGACTTTACCACATTTTCCCATTTCATCTTCTTCATAGCATTTATTATATATAGCTGAAATTATTTACTATTTGGGTATATGTTTGTATTTTTGCTCCCAGAATTTAAACTCCTTGAGGGCAGTATCTTAGCTTGTCCCTAGGACCTGGAATACTAGCAAGATCCCAAAAAATTTTGATTAAGAGGTTTGAACTCTATCCTGAAGGCAAGAGGGAGCCATCAATGGATTTTAAGCAGAAGAATAAAGGGGGTTTATATTTTAGAAACATTACTACAGCACAACAGTTTATAAATTGTACTATTCCACGGATGGATTTCGGAGAGCTTACTTGTACTCAAGCTTATGTGCACTTTTCAGTGGAGCATTCCATAGCTTCCAACAAATTTTTCAAGGGAACTGTGACCCCAAAAGAATTTTTTGTTGTTGTTGTTTGGGTTTTCTTTGATATAGGGTCTCACTTTGTTGCCCAGGCTAGAGTGCTTTGGCATCAGCCTAGAGCAAAGCAACCTCAAACTCCTGGGTTAAAGTGATCCTCCTGCTCAATCTCCCAAGTAGCTGGGAGTACAGGGACCCAGCGAAACACTCAGCTAATTTTTTCTATTTTTAGTAGAGATAGGGTCTTGCCTTCGCTCAGGCTTGTCTCAAAGTCTTGAGCTCTAGGGATCTTCCCACTCAGCTTCCTAGAGTGTTAGATGTGCCCAGCCTCAAAAACATTTTTTTTTAAAGGCACTACTATATGAGAAATAGAATGATGCAAAAGCAACAAGATTGGAAGCATAAAACCTACTTGCTCTTTTTATAGTGTTTACTTTGTTTAAAAAAAAAAAAGCGAAAACCATTTACGAGACTATTACAGTAATCCAGTTAAACCGTGATTCAAGCTTTCATATAAGATGACAGGAAAGAGAAAAGAAGACATCTGATAAATGTGAATAATAGATAGAACAAGGTAGTGGGATGGTAGGTGATGGAGAACAAGGAGTTAGAAATAATACCCGTCTATAAATTAAGAAATTGGGTTGGGTAGGCAGGATGCAGTGGCTAACGCCTATAATCCTAACGCTCTGGGAGGCTGAGGCGGGTGGTTTGCTTGAGCTCAAGAGACCAGCCTGAGCAAGAGTGAGACCCTACCTCTAAAAAGAAAAAAATAGCCAGGCATATAGCAGGTGCCTGTAGTCCCAGCTACTCCGGAGACTGAGGCCAGAGGATCACTTGAGTCCACGAGTTTGAGGTTGTTGTGAGCTATAATGCTACAGCACTCTACCCAAGGCAACAGAGTGAGACTCTGTCCCCCCACCAAAAAAAAGGAAAAAGGAAATTGGATTGGTTATAATGTGATTACCAGAAAACTTACAAAACAGAATAGATTGAGCAACAGGTCAAAGTGTCAGGTAAGCAGTCTAATATCCAGAGCTTAGTAGAGAGTTCTGGAACTAGTAGATTTGGAAATGCATCAATAGTTGAAGAGCAGATAAAATTACCCAAGTACAGCATGTAGAATAGAAAGAGGAGGGCTATAGACAGAACCCTAAGAACACCAGTATTTATAGGTAGGATCTGAAGGAGGAATCTGTGGAAACTGAGGAAGGGTAGCAGGGAAGTTTAGAAGTAGCACCAAGAAAAAAGAAATGTCATAAAATCCAAGGAGCCACATGTGTTTTAAGAGAAAAAGAAAAAGTCCATCTGTGTCGTATGCTTCTAAGAGGTCAAATAAGATCAGAACTGACAGGTATTCTTTGAACTTACAACAAGTCCTCAAGGACAATGTTGGAATTTCATTGGAATGCCAGTGACGACTGACATGTCAGTACAGTGGTAGAAATGGTTGGCAGAATTTTTCTGTTGTGATAAAAGTGAGTGACAATAGAAATTTTTAATAAAGAAAGAAATGTAATGGTGATGTGTGAATAAAGGTAAATAAGTTCTGATCTAATGACTTCTATTTTCTCTGTGAAATCAAAGGCAAAGGCTGAAATCAAAGGTCATCTGCTGAAAGTAAGAAGGGAGGAGTCGGTGGGAAATTTTAGCTTAAAGAACTTGTTTTGGTGGCACCTGTAGCTCAGTTGGTAGGACAACAGCCATATACATGAAGACTGGCGAGTTTGAACCCAGCCCAGGCCAGCTAAAACAACAATGACAACCACAAAAAAAAAAAAAAACAGCCAGGCATTGTGGCAGGCGCCTGGGTCCAGTACTTACGAGGCTGAGGCAAGAGAATCGCTTAAGCCTAACTGTTAGATGTTGCTGTGAGCTGTGATGTCACAGCACTCTACCCAGGGCGACAGCTTGAGACTGTGTCTCAAAAAGAACCTGTTTAAAGTTGAGGTTTGTCAAGACACTAATCCGCATGATTGATTTTTCTCCAACCAATTTAGTTGCTACTGTGTAAAAAAGGAAATAGTAAACAGTTAAAAGCCAAACATCTCACCAGAAAGCTGTCTACTGTATCTAAATGTTTCTGTCTTTCTGTCTTTCTTTCTTTTTTTTTTTTTTTTTTGAGACAGAGTCTCATTATGTTGCCCTTGGTAGAGTGCTATAACATCACAGCCCACAGCAACCTACAACTCCTGGGCTTAAGCAATTCTCTTGCCTCGACCTCCCAAGTAGCTGGGACTACAGGTGCCCACCACAACGCCTGGCTATTTTTTTTGTTGTTGCAGTTGATTAGTTGGCCCAGGCCAGGTTCGAACCTGCCACCCTAAATGTATGTGGCTGGCACGGTAACCACTGTGCTACAGGCGCCAAGCCTAAATATTTCTAAGCCTAAATATTTCTAAGCCTAAATATTTCTCTCCCTCAGCCCATTCCAGATGATGGGATTTATTGGCAGGCCAACCTTGACAGATTCCACCAACACTTCCGTGACCAAGCCATTGTGAGTGCAGTTGCCAACAGGATGGACCAGGTAATGTCTGAGTGAGTCTTTCAGTGGTCTTCAGGGATGTTCATTTATTTGTTAGATATGGTCATTGGCATATAGCCAGAGCAGGGGTGCAGGGGCAGCAAGGCGATTTCTGAATTACAGTTTACTTTTTAAAACCAGACAAGCAGTGAGATCGTACGGACCATGCTTCGGATGAGTGAGATTACTACTCCCTCTGGTGCCCCTTTCACCCAGCCATTGTCTTCCAATGAGGTGAGTTTAATGTTCTTGTGCTAGTTTTCTGACAGACTCTTGGGTTTATAACAATTACTATACATAGAGCCTAGGGTTAAGTTGAGGTCTGAGCCTGAACTTTTGGGCCCAGCATAGTGACTCACAACTGTAATCCTAGGACTCTGGGAGGCCAAGCTGGGAGGATGACTTGAGTTCAGGAGCTTAAGACCAGTCTGAGCAAGAATGAGACCCCATCTCTACTTAAAAAATAGAAAAAAAAAAAAATAGCTGAGTGATGTGGCAAGGGCCTGTAGTCCCAGCTACTTGGGAGCCTAAAGTAGGAAGATCACTTGAATCCAGGAGTTTGAGGTTTCTGTGAGCTATGATGCCACAGCACTCTACCAAGGGTGACAGAACAAGACTGTCTCAAAGAAAAAAAAACTGTTCAAAATTTTTTTTAACTTCCTAAACTTTTTTATTAAGAAATAAGAAACATACTGGGGCAGCGCCTGTGGCTCAGTGAGTAGGGTGCTGGCCCCATATACTGAGGGTGGTGGGTTCAAACCTGGCCCCGGCCAAACTGCAACAACAACAACAACAGAAAAAAAAAATAGCCAGGCCTTGTGGTGGGCGCCTGTAGTCCCAGCTACTCAGAAAGCTGAAGCAAGAGAATTACCTAAGCCCAAGAGCTGGAGGTTGCTGTGAGCTGTGATGCCACAGCACTCTACCAAGGGCAACAAAATAAAACTCTGTCTCTAAGAAAAAAAGAAAGAAAGAAAGAAGACACATACTGTATAGCCTAGGGCCCAGGGCTGCACAGGGTCACAATTGTCAGTATCAACAGTCCTCCACCTCTGAATCTTATTTCACTGAAAGGTCTTCATTAGCAGTAACATAGAGATTGTCATCACCTATAAT
This sequence comes from Otolemur garnettii, assembly GCF_000181295.1. NCBI lineage: Eukaryota > Metazoa > Chordata > Mammalia > Primates > Galagidae > Otolemur > Otolemur garnettii. Next base: position 248,901 of record NW_003852468.1, on the reverse strand, counting down.
AACAATGCCTTCTCTGGCATACCTCTTAAAAGACCTACCTGAGGCTGTTGTACAGTTAACTTTTTTTTGTTGTTTAATATACTTTCTTAAAAAAATTTTTTTGTTTTCTCTTTTTTTTGAGATAGAGTCTTACTTTGTCACCCTGGGTAGAGTGCTGTGGCATCACAGCAACCTCAAATTATTGGGCTCAGGTGATCCTCTTGCCTCAGTTTTTCATTTTAGTTAGAGACAGGGTCTCACTGTTGCTCAGGCTGGTCTTGAACTCAAGAGCTCAGGCAATCCACCCACCTCGGCCTCCCAGAGTACTAGGGTTCCAGCCATGAGCCACTACTCCCATTCACTCTAAAATATTGATAAAAAAATATAGTATTGTAAATACATAAACAAGTAGCTTATTTTATCAGGCATTATGTACTGTTCATAATTTTATATGATACAGATATATAGATATACAGATTTTTTTTTTTTTTTTTTTTTTTTTGAGATAGAGTCTCATTCTGTTGCCCAGGCTATTGTACTATGGCATCAGCCTATCTCACAACAACCTCAACTCCTGGGTTTAAGAGATCTTCCTGCCTCAGCAGCACCTGTGGCTCAGTGAATAGGGCGCCAGCCCCATATACCAAGGGTGGCAGTTTTGAACCTGGCCCCAGCCAAACTGCAACAAAAAATATCCGGGCGTTGTGGCAGGTTCCTGTAGTCCCAGATACTTGGGAGGCTGAGGCAAGAGAATTGCTTGAGCCCAAGAGTTTGAGGTTGTTGTGAGCTATGATGCCACAGCACTCTACCCAGGGTGATAGCTTGAAATGCTGTCTCAAAAAAAGCTCAGCACTCAGCACCTGTAGCTTAGTGGCTAGGGTGCCGGCCACATACACCAAGGATGGCAGATGCTGCCAAACAACAATGATAACTATGAAAAAAATAGCTGGGCACTATGGCGGGCTCCTATAGTCCCAGCTACTGGGAGGCTGAGGCAAGAAAATCAGTTAAGCCCAAGAGTTTGAGGTTGCTATGAGCTGTGACACCATGGCACTCTACCAGGGGCAACATAATGAAACTCTGTCTCAAAAAAAGAAAGAGAGACCCCACCCCACCCCTGCCCATCTCTTTAACGTTAAGAATTAGACCAGGCATGTTGGCTTATGCCTGTAATCCTAGCACTCTGGGAAGCTGAGGCAGGTGGATCACCTGAGCTCAAGAGTTCAAGACCAGCCTGAGCAAGAGCAAGACCAAAATAGGAAAAAAAACTGAGCAAGAGAATCTCTTGGGCCCAAGAGTTTGAGGTTGCTGTGAACACTCTACCCAGGGTAACAGATTGAGACTGTGTCTCAAAAAAAAAAAGAAATGGGGCTCGGTGCCTATAGCTCAACCGGCTAAGGCGCCAGCCACGTACACCTAAGGTGGCGGGTTCGAATCCCCAGCCCGGACCCGCCAAACAACAATGACGGCTGCAACCAAAAAATAGCCAGGCGTTGTGGCGGGTGCCTGTGGTCCCAGCTACTTGGGAGGAGGAGGCAGGAGACTCGCTTGAGCCCAGGAGTTGGAGGTTGCTGTGAGCTGTAATGCCACGGCACTCTACCCAGGGGGACAGCTTGAGGCTCTGTCTCAAAAAAAAAAAAAAATGTTGCTTTGGTCTACCAGCGGGATTTGAGGACACAATGTCTCACAGGAAGTTCTCAGCTCCCAGACATGGATCTCTGGGCTTCTTGCCTCGAAAGCACAGCAGCAGGCATCGTGGGAAGGTGAAGAGCTTCCCTAAGGATGATCCATCTAAGCCTGTCCACCTCACAGCCTTCCTGGGTTGGCATGACCCACATCGTGCGGGAAGTCAATAGGCCAGGATCCAAGGTGAACAAGAAGGAAGTTGTAGACGCTGTGACCATTGTAGAGACACCGCCCATGGTGGTTGTAGGCATTGTGGGCTACGTGGAAATTCCTCGAGGCCTCCGGACTTTCAAGACCATCTTTGCTGAGCATATCAGTGATGAGTGCAAAAGGTGCTTCTATAAGAACTGGCGTAAATCTAAGAAGGCCTTCACCAAATACTGCAAGAAATGGCAGGATGATGATGGCAAGAAACAGCTGGAGAAGGATTTCAACAGCATGAAGAAGTACTGCCAAGTCATCCGCATCATTGCCCACACCCAGATGCGCCTGCTTCCTCTACGCCAGAAGAAAGCCCATCTGATGGAGATCCAGGTGAATGGAGGCACTGTGGCCGAGAAGCTAGACTGGGCCCGGAACAGGCTGGAGCAGCAGGTCCCTGTGAACCAAGTGTTTGGGCAGGATGAGATGATGGTGATGGATGTCATTGGGGTGACCAAGGGCAAAGGCTACAAAGAGGTGACCAGTCGTTGGCATACCAAGAAGCTGCCACGCAAGACCCACCGAGGACTGCGTAAGGTTGCCTGTATTGGGGCATGGCATCCTGCCCGGGTGGCTTTCTCTGTGGCACGGGCTGGGCAGAAAGGCTACCATCACCGCACAGAAATCAATAAAAAAAATTAAAAGATTGGCCAAGGCTACCTTATCAAGGATGGCAAACTGATCAAGAACAATGCCTCTACTGATTATGACCTGTCTGACAAGAGCATTAATCCTTTGGGTGGTTTTGTCCACTATGGTGAAGTGACCAATGATTTTGTCATGCTGAAAGGCTGTGTGGTGGGAACCAAGAAGCGAGTCATCACCCTCCGCAAGTCCTTATTGGTACAGACGAAACGGCGGGCTCTGGAGAAGATTGACCTTAAGTTCATTGACACCACCTCCAAGTTTGGCCATGGCCGCTTCCAGACTATGAAGGAGAAGAAAGCATTCATAGGACCACTTAAGAAAGACCGAATTGCTAAGGAGGAAGGAGCTTAATATCAGGAACAGATTGTACAGCTGGTGGGATCCCAATAAAAGTTGTTTTCTAATGACAAAAAAAAAAAAAATGTTGCTTTGAATGTTTTGGGACATTTTTATACTTGTGATACCTGAAATTAAAACATCTTTTTTTTTTTTTTTGAGACAGAGTCTCATTATGTTGCCCTCGGTAGAGTGCCGTGGCGTCACAGCTCACAGCAACCTCAAACTCTTGGGCTCAAGTGATTTTCTTGTCTCAGCCTCCCAAGTAGCTGGGACTACAGGGGCCTGCCACAACCCCTAGCTATTTTTTTGGTTATTACAGTTGTCATTGTTGTTTAGCTGGCCCAGGCCAGGCTCGAACTCACCAGCCTTGGTATATGTGTTTAGTGCTGTAACCACTGCACTAAAGGCACCAAGCCAAAACACCTTTATTTTTGTAATGTTAGCAGTTGTAAGTTCCCAAACCCACTTTCAGTGTCTTTTTTGCTCCATAGATCTTCAGATCCCTACCTGTTGGCTATAACATCTCTAAGCAAGTTCTGGATCAGTATCTTACTCTGCTGGCAGATGATCCAGTAAGTTTATTTTTGCTTTCCTTTTTTCTTTAGTCTACTCTCTTTACAATTTATTTCCTCCACTGATGCCTATTATCATCTCCTATAGCCTTATTCTCTGCCTAGCCAGCCAAAAAATTTATGTACCATCATTTGATAGGAAGGCTACCTGCTACAGACTCCTGGCCAGATTTGCTCCATTGGGAATAGAATCACTGGACTTTCCATTCAGCTAATACACACTCTTTCTCTCTTGTTTCTAATAGCTAGAGTTTGTTGGAAAGTCTGGCGACAGTGGTGGAGGAATGTATGTCATCAGTATCCTTACTAGCTGTTTCCTTATAGTCAGGCAGCCTGAACTATGAAGCAGAATGATGACTTATGAAAGAAAGATTTGGTAATGTTTATTATACTAAATAAGTCAGAAAATTGAAGTCATTTGTTATGAATTTGTCTATGAATTTTCAATGAACTACAGTGATGATAAAGAAGTACAAAGTCCTCACTAGTATAGTGGTGAGTATCAAAAAAATGTTTCTTTTTTAAAGTAAAAAAATATTTTTAATTAACTTTAGCAAAACCCTTACTCAAACACCCTCATTTATTAAGTTTTTGAAACAGTTATATGCCATAAATGAAACCAATGTGAAAAATAAAATAGCATTTAATTTTTAATTATAAATTAGAGATTTAGGATAAAAGTAAAATCACAGTAACCAGGCCAAAACATTAATGAATAACCTTAATTCTCTACACAAAGACCTCCATAAGGCATTAGCATCCCTAGCCACAGCCACCCTGGAGTCCGTTGTACAGGAGAGGTAAGGAGGTCACTCTAATTAGGATTGGGGTCAGGCAATTCCTATCTATACTCCATTTGAGCAAGTAATTTGATTATTATGTAAGCAATCAGTATAGCCATACCTTGGCACACTTTGCCCCATTTTTCACTGGACTGCTGTTTAATTCTCAATGATACAGATCAACCAGTCTCCCTAAAGGCTTTGCTTACAAATGCAGGACCTGTGGCACTCAAATGAGTCAGCAGTTGGTACCATAACCAACCTGTAGAGCTATGAAAGAATTTTCTGATCACTGTTCTCTCTGGTCCTGGCTCTACTGATGCAACAACCTCCATCTGTAACTAGGAGGTAAATCGAATCATCTATGTTGTCATGACATTTGCTTTCTTCATTCCTTTCTAGATTTGGGTCTCGCTGTGCCAGAATATTTCGTCTAGTTTTACAAAAGAAACACCTAGAGCAGAAGCAGGTAGAAGATTTTGCAATGATTCCTGCAAAGGAGGCAAAGGATATGCTATATAAGATGCTCTCAGAAAATTTCATATCACTCCAGGTAACCAGTGGTGTAATAATTGCCAACCAGCAAAGCTGACCTAGGGTGATAAAAACTGATGAGTCAAACATCCTGAACCCTAAGCAAACTCTATATCCAGCTCTGAGATAGAAAGAAATGACTCACAAACACTTGAAGGATAATGTGGGGCTTTAATTAGCCTCATAAGAAAGAAGTACAGCCAAGACATCACTCCAGAGCCACCCTATCCCTTTTTTCCTCTGTCATTTTTATCTTGCCTTTCCTCAAGCCTTACTTGTGTAATAGATTAAATCTACCAACAGCTTCTCTTGAGTCCTTGCAAAGCCATGTAGTAGACCCTACAACAAAGAAAATGGAGTGGATTTTGGAGTCAGATCACAGCTCTGCATTACCCAGTTACATTGAACAAGATACCAACCATCATTTTTCCCATCTATAAAATGGTGGTAGATGGTAATATAAGAATAATACAGTTTTGTTTTTTGTTTTTGTTTTTTGAGACAGAGTCTCACTATGTCGCCCTTGGTAGAGTGCCATGTTGCCCATCACAGCTCACAGCAACCTCAAACTCTTAAGTTAGACTATAGGCACCTACCACAGCGTCTGGCTATTTTTGTTGTTGTTGTCATTGTTTAACAGGCCCTGGCCGGGTTTGCACACACCAACCCCAGTGCATGTGTCCAGCACCTTAACTACTGAGCTAGGGCACTGAGCCAAGAATAGTACAGTTTGTCATAAAGAAATTCCCTTTCCTGGGCGGGGTCTGTGGCTCAATGGGTAGGGCGCCAGCCCCATATGCCAAGGGTGGCAGGTTCGAACCTGGCCCCAACCAAACTGCAACAAAAAAATATAGCTGGACGTTGTGGCGGGTGCCTGTAGTCCCAGCTACTCGGGAGGCTGAGGCAAGAGAATCACCTAGGCCTAGGAGTTGGAGGTTGCTGTGGGCTGTGTGACACCGTGGCACTCTACCGAGATTAATAAAGTAAGACTGTCTCTACCAAAAAAAAAGAAAGAAAGAAATTCCCTTTCCTGGTAGTGCCTATAGCTCAGTGGGTAGGGTGCTGGCTACATGCACCAGGGCTAGTAGGTTCGAACCCATCCCTGGCCTGTTAAAACAGAAAAATAGCTGGGCATTGTGACTTGGGCATTTGCAGTCTCAGCTGCTTGGGAGGCTGAGGCAAGAGAATTGCTTAAGCCCAAGAGTTAGAGGTTGCTGTGAGCTGTGATACCATGACACTCTACCCAGGGCAACAAAGTGAGACTCTGTCTCAATTAAAAAAAGAAAAAAAAAATTCCCTTTCCTTTCTTCCCTGATGTTTATCATCAAATGGAAAGAATAGGACAGCCTAACTCACCATTTGGCTGATTGTGACATAAACACAGATAGTGAATGACTAAAGAAGAGGAAAGTGTAAGTAAAAGAGAAGGCTGAGTTGCTCCAGATGGAATGGGTGTTTATTTTGCCAGGTCTGAAGAACAAAATAATGTCTCTTATTTTTCTTTCTATGGACAAATAGGAAATTCCCAAAACACCAGACCATGCTCCATCTAGGACTTTCTATTTATATACTGTGAACATCCTGTCAGCTGCCCGCATGTTGTTGCACAGGTGCTACAAGGTAACGCAGTCTGGACCACAGACAAATCTCATCCTTTACCCTGCCCCCTTTACCCATTTTACCTGAGCTATGTGAATAATACTATGACTTGTTATCGTTCTTCTCTTTCCTCAGAGCATAGCCAACTTGATAGAAAGGAGGCAATTCGAAACCAAAGAGAACAAGTGAGTAGCATTTTCAATTGAGTTATTTACATTTTTCAAGGTCATAGGCCTGAAGGGAAATTTTCCATAGGAGTAGAAACCAATAGAGATAACAACCAGTCTAGTTATGTTGAATCATTGGCCTACATTAGAATAAATCATGCAGTAGTCTATACTTTTCTAACATACCCTCGATGAAATAACTTTTAGATTAAACCTATGAGGAATGCATAAATGCAACAAACTTTAAATGAGAGGCAGTAAGAGTTTCAGGAGTGACGTTACATTTCCAAAGAAGTTCATAGAAAACATGATTTAAAAGGTAACATTATTATCACCTAACTCCAGTAAGATTAGCTCATATCACAAAATCCCAAAACCAGAGATGCTGGCGTGGATGTGGAGAAAAGGGAACACTTCTACAGTGCTAGTGGGAATGCAAACTAATACGTTCCTTTTGGGAAGATGTCTGGAGAACACTTAGAGAACTAAAAATAGACATGCCATTTGATCCTGCAATTCCTTTATTAGGTATATATCCAGAAGACCAAAAATCATATTACAACAAAGATACTTGTATCAAAATGTTTATTGCAGCCCAATTCATGATTGCTAGGGCATGGAAGAAGCCCAAGTGCCCATCAATCCACGAATGGATCAATAAACTGTGGTATATGTACACCATGGAATACTATGCAGCCATAAAGAAAGATGGAGACTTTACGTCCTCCATGTTTACATGGATGGAGCTGGAAAATGTTCTTCTTGGCAAAGTATCTCAAGAATGGAGGAAAAAGTATCCAATGTACACCGCCCTATTATGAAACTAATTTATAGCTTTCATGTGAAAGCTATAACCTAATTATAGCCTAAGAATATGTGGAGGGGCGGCTTAGCCCCTGTGACTCAAGTGACTAAGGCTCCAGCCACATACACCTAAGGTGGGGGGGGTTGGAATCCAACCCAGGCCCGCCAAACAATGATGGCTACAACCAAAAAATAGCCAGGCGTTGTGGTTACTTGGGAGGCAGAGACAGGAGACTCGCTTGAGCCCAGGAGTTGGAGGTTGCTGTGAGCTGTGATGCCGCAGCACTCTACCCAGGGGGACAGCTTGAGGCTCTGTCTCAAAAAAAAAAAAAAAATGGGGAGAGGGGAGGAGAGGGATGGGGGTGGATGGGAGGAGGGAGGGTGATTCGAGGGATCTTCTCTATGGTTTATCTTACAAGGGTACAAGTGAATCTTTCTAAAAGTGGAATATAAATGTCTTGACACAATAACTAGGAAAATGACATGACTATGTTAACCAGTTTGATGAAAGTATTTCAGATTGTATTTGAAAACACCACACTGTACCCCATGATTGCATTAATATACACAGCTATCATTTAATAAAAAAAAAAGGTAACATTACCAACTTTGACTAGAATAGGGTAAAAGGAGGCATTGTACCTAAGAGATACATGAACAGTAAGAGAATCTCCGAGGTTAGGGAACATGCCTCAGAGTTGTGTTTGTCTGACAGGCGTCTACTAGAAAAGTCTCAGAGGGTAGAAGCCATCATTGCATCTATGCAGGCCACAGGTGCAGAAGAGGCACAGCTACAAGAAATAGAGGAGATGATCACAGCTCCTGAACGTCAGCAGCTAGAGACCCTGAAACGTAATGTCAACAAGTAAGCATCATAAACTTCAGACCCATATTTCAAAATACCTTCCAGATAAATTCATCTCAATATCCTGCAACCCCTCCAGCTTAACATGAGCAAACCTAAACTCACTGTCTTCTTCTTCAGCTCAGTGAACAGAATTTAATCCACTCATATTTTTTCTAAACTAGCAATTCTGAAGACTTTCTCAGCTCCTTCTTTACCATACACAGTCTCATTCACCAAGAACTGTTAATTTTTTTTTAAGGGACCAAACCTTAATTCTGTAGTAGATTAAATTTGTCATCAGAATCTATCAGGTCCCAACAGAGCCATCTAGTAGGCCTTAAGAAGAAGATGAAATGGATTTTGTTGCCTCACTTGGTTGCCCAGGCAGGCTTCAACGTCATGGGCTTCAGAGTTTCTGCTGCCGCAGCCTCCCAAATAGCTGGGACTCCAGGCATGAGCAGCTGCACCCAGCTTAGTTTTGCCTCAGTCATGTGTCTCACATCTGGCCTTTCATCTTGGTGCACAGAGAGCTCTTCATCACCTCTCTCCTAGACCTTCGCAAACCGTTTCTCAACAATGCTCTCAAAGTTATTATTTTGAAAATGATTGATATCACTCTCTTACTTTAGGTGATTTACTGACTCTTTGTATTTACAGTATAAGGACACAGTCCTTGAGGTGACATATAGTGCCTTTCACAATTTCATAACACCCTATCTGCATTTTCATTTCCTTTCATTCCTCACCACTCACCTTAAGAGGGATTGCATTGAATCTGTAGATTGCTTTGGGGAATACTACAATCTTAACAATATTAAATGTTCCAACCCTTGAATACGGGAGGTATTTCCATATACTTAGGTCTTCTTTAATTTCTTTCAGCTATGTTTGAGAGCGGCAGTTAGGCAGTGTACAAATTACCGTTTCATTAAAAGTATTCTGAGTATTTAATTTTGATGCTAGTTTAGTGCTTTCTTATTTTATTTTGGATCATTCATTACTAGTGTAGAGAGGAAGAACCAATTTTTGTATTGTGATTTTGTACTGTGCAACTTTACCAAATCATTTATTACTTTTAGTAATTTTTTGCAGCTTCTTTGAGATTTTCTCTGTATAGCAGTGGTTCTCAACCTTTCTAATTGCCGCATTTTTACAAATGGAACCAAGGAGTCGCAACACACCGATTGAGAATTGCTGCTATATAGGATCCTGTTATCTATCTGAATAGAGATTTTTTACTTCTTCCTTTTTAATCTGCATGCCTTTTATTTCTTTTTCATGTCTAATTGTCCTAGTTAGACCCTCTTTTAAAAAATTGAATGGAAGTACAAGAGCAGTCATCCTTGTCTTGCTCCTGATCTTAGGGGGAAAGGTTTTAGTATTTCATCATTACATGTGATGTTAGCTATGAGTTTTTCCTTGAAGGCTTGTACAGGTTGGAAAATTTCTCTTCTCTTCCTAATCGCAGCTCATTTTAAGCTTCAGCCACTCTCAGCTTCTTGCTATTTTAAAACACACTAAGTCCTTTTATAACTGTTCCTTTATATATGCTATTCTTTCTCCTGGCTGCAACTTAGACTAACACGCTCTAACACAGTGGTTCTTAACTTCTCCCATCTTTGCATCTTCAGCAGTTTCCATAGTGCCTAGCACCTAAAAGATGCTTAGTAATTGGAAGAATTAATTTTGTCTCCTGCTTTTCACCTATTACTCTCAAGAGCAACTAACCAATTCTCAATGACCATACCCACCTCAGCCTCTAATCTTAAATATGCTAATGAACATTCAGTCTAGGCAAATGCTTTCACTTTTTCACTTAGGTTGGATGCCAGTGAGATCCAGGTGGATGAAACCATCTTCCTGCTGGAGTCATACATAGAGAGCACCATGAAGAGACTATGACATAGAAGAGTCATTTTCCTCAAAAGATCTAGGGAGGTGGAAAGAAAAATAAAGGAAGTGGCTGGGTGCATTATTTGCAGTGGGATAAGTTGTAGATCCTTGTGTGAAACTCCCTCTCTATCCCTACTGGTAAGGACACATCTGAAAGAGTATGCTGATACTTAGACCCATCACTATATTCTCCCTTCATCAGATCTTGACAGTAGAAAAAAATCCTTACATCAACTAGATAAATCATCTATCAGATGCATCAATTCCCATTAAAAAATCAGCCAAGCTTATGTTTGAACATCCCTGGCAGAAGAAAACTTCTTCCTCAAAAGTCTACAGCTGTTCTTTATTTTATTGAGCTATAATTTTTAACACATACATTATCTAGGGCAGTGATTTTCAACTGATGTGCCACAAAAAATTTTAAAGATCACTAATTAAATTTTTGAAAGAAATTCAAAGCACAGTAAGTATATTCTTTTTTTTAACTCTTTTTTTTTTTTTTTTTGGATCAACATAATTTAAGTGAGCCACAGAAGTTTAACTATAGGTTCAAGTATGCCATGAGATAAAAAGGTTGAAAAACCCTGGTCTAGGGAATGTGAAAGACTATCATGGGGGAGTGATTGGGGTGAGCTATTTTCAGGGGTAGCAAGTGGACTGGCCAAAGCAGTCACCCTAGAATCCACATTTGCCAGCGCCAAGCTTCTAGCATGTATAAAACTATGTATGGAGAACACATAGCACAATGTCTGGCATATGGTAAGCACACAATAAACGATTATTTTTCTCTTCTCCATGGTTCCTTAAAAGTGGTAACTCTAAATTCTTCCTTCCAGTATCATGGATTAAATGTATCCTAGCAGTTTCAATTCATTTAAAGCAGGTATACCTACCAATATTTGTTCTAATTCTTTAAACATTTCAGTGCTAATTAATTGCCAGCCACTATTCTAAACACAATATACAAAGATGAGTAAGACACCATCTCTGCCTTCAAGCCACTCACTATAATTTACTGAGCACTATTATGTGACAAGTACTGGGCCAGGATACAGAAAGGAATAAGCCTTGAGCATACAAGCCTATTTGGAGGAGACAACTAAGTAAGAGGAAGTGTTGGGGAGCTACAGTGGAAGAGTAAGTACTATGTACAGAGAGGCAAGAAAGGATAAAGGTCAGGCAGCAAAGGGAGCACAGAGGTAGTAACAATCTGTAGTTTGAAAGGTGAGGGGTTTTTATTTGCAAACTATCCATCTAACACAGTGGTTCTCAACCTTCCTAATGTCGCAATGTATTTTCCTTGTTAAAAAGGAGTTGCGACCCACAGGTTGAGAACCACGGAACAAGTTATTAACTAGAATATACAGAGTGTCCATAAAGTTCGTGTGCAATTTACTATGTTAAACTATTTTAAATTTCGCATGAACTTTATGTCCACCCTGTATAAGGAGTCCAACTCGATAGCAAAATACCTGATTTTTATTTTTATTTTTTGAGACAGTCTTAGTATGTCACCCTTGGTAGACTAACATGGTGTCACAGCTCACAGCAACCTCAAGCTCTTGGGCTTAAGTGATTCTCTTGCCTCAGCCTCCCAAGTAGCTGGGATCACAGGTGCCTGCCACAACGCCCAGCTATTTTTGTTGTTATAGCTAGCGTTGTTTGGCAGGGCCAGGCCAGCTTGAACCCACCAGCCCCAGTGTATGTGGCTGGCCCCCTAACCTCTGAGCCACAGGCACCAAGCCTAGCAAAATATCTGATTTTTAAATGGGCAAAAGATCCGAATAAACAGTTGTCAGAAGACGTCCAAATGGCTGAGAGATACATGAAAAATGCTTAATATCACTAATCATCAGGAAAGTGCAAATCAAAATCACAATGAGGGGCAGTTGTAGAGGCTCGGGCCTATAATCCTAGCACTCTGGGAGGCCAAATAGGGAAGATTGCCTGAGGTCAAGAGTTCTAGACCACCCTGAAAAGAGTAAGACCCCCATCTCTACTAAAAATAGAAAAAATTAGCTGAGCATGGTGCTACAGGACTATAGTCCCAGCTTCTTGGGAGGCTGAGACAGAAAATCACTGGAGCCCAGGAGTTGGAGGTTGCCATGAGCTGTGATGACACCATTGTACTTTAGGTAGGGCAACAGCTATTGCAAGGATCAAAAAACTAAAAATGGGGCAGTGCCTGTGGCTCAGTGAGTACGGTGGCAGGTTCAAACCTGGCCCCAGCCAAACTGCAAACAAACAAACAAAATAGCAGGGCATTGTGGCGGGCACCTTTAGTCCCAGCTAGTTGGGAGGCTGAGGCAAGAGAATCGCTTAAGCCCAAGAGCTGGAGGTTGCTATGAGCTGTGGCGCCACAGCATTCTGCCAAGGGCGACAAAGTGAGTCTCTGTCTCTGAAAAAAAAAAAAAAAAAAAAAGCACTATCATGATCCAGCAATTCCACTATGGGGCATACATCCAAAAAAGGAACTCCATATATATCAGAGATATCTGCACTCCCATGTTTATTACAGCACTGTAATAGGTAAAATATAGAAAGTGCTCATCAATGGATGGATAGAGAATGTGGTATATATATATGCAATGGAGCATTATTCAGTCATTTAAAAGAATGAAATCTTGCCTGGGTGCAGTGGCTCACAAGGCAGGTGGATAAGCAAGAGACCCCATTTTTACTAAAAATAGAAAAACTAGCCAGTTGTAGTGATGGATCCTGTAGTCCCATCTAAGGGAGGCTGAGGCAGGAGGATGACTCAAGCCCAAGAGTTTGAGAAGGCTGTAAAACATGAGGCCATGACATTCTACCCAGGGCAATAGAGTAAGACTGTTGTCTCAAAAAAAAAAAAAATGAAATCTTGTCATTTGCAGCAAGATGGATAGAACTTGAGATCATTATGTTAAATAAGCCAAGGACAGTAAGACAAATAATGTTTTTACTCATATGTAGGAGCTTAAAAAGGGAATCTCATGAAGATAAATAGATTGGAGGTTACCAGAGGCCAAGTAGGAAGAGGGGTGAAGAGGGGCTGATTGATCAGTAGGGTGACTATAGTTAATTGATTATACATTGTATATTAATAGTGAATAATAATCTATTATACATTTCAAAATAGCTGAAAGAATAATCTGAATGTTCCTGGCATAAGGAAAAGATACTTGAGCCCAAAAGTTTGAGATTACGTGGCTAGGACCCCATAGCACAGTGGTTATGGTGCCAGCCACATACATGGAGACTGGAAGGTTCCAACCCAGCTGGGGCCAGCTAAACAACAACTGCTACAACAACAACAACAACAAAATTGTGGCAGGTGCCCCTAGTCCCAGCTGCTTGGGAGGCTGAGGCAAGAGAATCACTTAAGCCCAGGAGTTTGAGGTTGCTGTGAGCTGTGATGCCACAGCCCTCTACCCAGGGTGACATAGACTCTGTCTCAAAAAAAAAGTTTGAGATTACAGTGGGCTATGATCACATCACCCTACTCCAGTCTGGGAGACAAAGCAAGACCCTGTCTACAAAAGGAAAGGAAAAAGATAAATATTTTAAGTGGTAGATATACCAATCCATTACTCCAATTTGATTATATGAATTTATCAAGTTATATGTACCCTGAAAATTTTTAAAAATAGCAAATACTGTATGTTTAAAAAAAAAAAAGGCTCAGTGATTATGACAGAAGCCACATACCACTTAGGGTGGTGGGTTTGAGCCTGGGCCAGCTAAGCAAGCAACAATGACAATTGCAATGAAAAGGGGTAACTGGCGGGCGCCTGTGGTTCCAGCGAGGCTGAGGCAAGAGAATTGCCTGGGCCCAAGAGTTTGAGGTTGCTGTGAGCTATGGCACCACAGTACTCTACCGAGGACAACTTAGTGGGACTCTGTCTCAAAAAAAAAAGAGATGGTTTTCCAGAGGGAAAGGGAAGAGAATCTCAGAAGGGTGCACCCTGTTTCTTGGGGAAACTACAACTAAAATAGGAGTAGAAAGCAGGGAATGTGTGCCAACAGAATTAAAGCTAAACCCACAGAGGCAAGGACTGGTAGGTCCTGGCCGCACTATGCTAAGGAGTTTCTCTTATCCTGGGAGCAGTGAGAAGCAGCGTGATCAGATTTGTAGTTTAGAAAGATCACTCTGGCCACACTATAGAGAATGACTTGGGGTAGGACTATTTGGAGACTTGCAAATAATATTTCAGGCAGAATGCGAAGAAGGCTTGAACTAGGGCAATGGAGGCTGAAGAGATGAAGACGTGCTTGAAAAAGTTTAAGGAGATAGAATCTGTACCACTTGTTTGCCATCTGAATGAAATGAAAGGGGAGGTGGTGTCAGAAGTTTCTCCGCTATCCAGCTTTGAGACATATAATGCAAAGTGCTGTGGAGGGGTGCTTAAAGTTCGGCCTAGGGCCGCTGGGAAGTGACATGTAAGTCCGGAACCATTTGGTCTGGGAATCACTGTTCTAAAGAGAGAAGACTGAAAGAAAAGAGGAACTACAATTACAGGTATTCTTCTTGGACGTTAACATTAAACCCATGGACCATCTCCAAAAGTCGTGCCTGTGTTCTCCGGGAACGTTGTGAAACTCGGCTTCCGCCCGACCCCACCGAACGCTCCGAAGGGGAATCGCCGCTGGGCCAACAGAGGGCGCCAAGCGGGCCGCAGCGACCCAGAGCCGCGTCATGGCCACGGCAAGGGTGCAGCTGCTCCTGTCCGGGCGTCTGGAGTCGGTGAGCTTCGCACAGAGTGTGTGTGGTCTCCTGGGCGCTGGGTCAGGACCCGGGCCGTGGACCGCGCACTGCAGCCTGCAGCGAGGACGCATCGTGCTCTCGGACAGGCCATTCCCTGGCGCCTCGGCTCGGCTTCCGCTCCAGGTCGGAAGGGCTCCGGCAGGGGGAAGGGCAGGGCGGCGTGGGGAGTGGACTGGGACGCGGCCTCCTCCCGCGCTGCCTGGTGTCGCCCAATATTTGAAAGTCCCGCCCGCCCACTCCAGCCCCTCTTCAAAAGCCTTACCCAGGTGGCTCCCTCCCGCCAGCGATCCGCTTTCTGCCCTTTTGCGGCCCTTGACCAGCAGCCCAGGGTGCCCAGGGCCGAACTGCCCACAGATCGAGGTGTGGATCTGGGCGTGGCTGTCATTCTACAGTCCAGCGATGAGACTGTTTTGTTAACCCGAAGGACTAGCAACCTCCGCATTTCCCCCAACCTCTGGGTACCTCCAGGTGAGTGCTCTGGGGACAAGGCCCCAAATCCATGAAGCTATTCTCACTCTCAGGATAGAAAAGAGGCTCAAAAATGTGGCATTTTCTCAATCACAGGTGGCTGCAGCTCTGTCTGTGTCCACTGGAGTGTAAAGAACGAGTGGGGTCCCTAGTCAAGGCCACCACCATTCACCTATTGATCCCACTGTTGTTTCAGGTGGGCATGTGGAACTCCATGAAGAGGTAACCAGTCAGCTGGCCCAGGCTGCATCCCACCCTGAACCAAGAAACTCATATCTGAGGCCACCCTGGGTGTGGGCTAAGGAAGGGGCAAACAAACGGAGTTGGGGTCAGGCATTGGCCACTCTGACCTGCCTTATCTGACTCCCAGCTGCTAGATGGAGGACTTCGAGAACTTTGGGAGGAGAGTGGACTACAGCTGCCCCAAAGCCAGTTCTCTTGGGTCCCTCTGGGGTTATGGGAGGTAAGGTAGGGACCTGGGAGAAGTCCCTTCTATTTACCAAGAGACTTCAATGACTCTCCAAAGTCCATAGATCAGCCCCTACCTGCCTTGGCCATAGGGAAAACAGTGGCATAGGTGGTTTCCGCCACCTATGGAATTCCCATAGGAATCCCCAATATCCACAACCCTCACTCATGTCCCTGCTGTACCAGCTCCACCATCCATCTTCCTCCACTTTTGCCCAGCATTTTATTTCACCTAAAGCTGTGTTTACAAAGTCTCAAAAAAAGAAAGTTCTCACTTTTGCTGTTTTCTTCTTAGTCTGCCTACCCTCCTAGACTGAGCTGGGGTTTCCCCAAATACCATCACATGGTTCTGTATCTACTTGTGATCTCCCAGGAGTCACAGCAGCAGCTGCAGGTAGGGCTGGCCATGAAGGGAGGAAATGGGGCCCAGGAGGGCCCAAGCAACATGCTTCTGATTGTGATTAAGGAGGGAGGCCAAGCACAGTGGCTCACTCTGGGAGGCAGAGGCAGGAAGAAAGTCGGGAGTTCAAGACCAGCCTGAACAAGAGGGAGACCCTGCCTCTGCTGAAAACAGAAAGATTAGCCAGGCATTGTGGCAGGTGCCTATAGGCCCAGCTACTTGGGAGGCCGAGGCAGGAGGATCATGTGAACCCAAAAGTTTGAGGTTGCTGTGAGCTAGGCTAATATCATGGCACTGTAGCCTGAGGAAAAAGAGTAAGACTGTCTCAAAATAAAAAAGGGGGCCCAAATCAGAGATAATCAGGACATCTAGCAGCCTTTCCATTGCCTACTGTATCCCACCTGCCAATTGGCTGTGATCAAGAACAGACCTCCCAGGGAGACACCATGATTAAAGGATCAACATGTCTGACCCCAGGCCCAGATCAAACCAAACCCAAGTGAGGTGAGCGCCTTTATGTGGCTGGGACCAGATGTTGCAGCTGCAGTAGCTGCCACTGAGGATGGGACAGAGATACCCAGACTTCCCTCCAAGGATCTACCACCTTCTATCCTGTAAGTAAGAGCTTCTCCCTCTAGTACACCAAAATATACACATTGAGAAGTTCTCTTTCTATCCCCTTCTCAGGATGAAGTTTTGTGTTGTAGAGGGAATTTAGGGAGTTGGTCAGCTGATAAATAAGAGCACAAATGAGATCAAAGACATTAAACATCAAACTCCAGGGGTTCCTACTCTTGCTAGCATTGACAATCTAGCTTTGAGTCTCAGCTCTCCTATGGGGAGAAAATACCTAACCTTCCTTGAACCTGTTTCCTTTCTATAAAATGAAGTTAACACCCATCCACCTTCATCTTGTGGTAGTTGGGAAAATTAGATGACCTCACATAGGGAAGTTCTTAGTAAACTATAGGGCACAGTCCATATCAGAGTTGTCATTATGCAGTGCAGTGGAACTAGAGGATGGAAGAGCCCAACCTTTGGTCCTGCCCATGTCCACACTGCTACGGACGACTCCAACCACAGCAGAGGGTGAAGAGAGAGTCAGCACAGGAACCAAGTTTGCCCTCAGGCTCTGGCTGCAACATCTGGGCAGGTGGAGGTGAGGATTGAGTTGAGAACTCCATAGCATTGAGTGGGAATGAGCTAGTGTTTTTATGGGCCGAGGGGAGACGAAGGAAAAAGTAACAGCTGCTCTTGGAAATCCTCAGTTTAACACCCCCACCATGTGAAAGTGGAGCTCATGTGGACCCCAGGCCAGCAAAAGAAGAACAGAACATGGACCCTCTTCCCCCAAACCAGGGGCCTGGGAAATGAAGTGCATAATCCCTTCCCTAGTCAATCTCCATGACACAAACATTCACAATCTTTATTATGGGTGAGAACTTTGCTACAACTTTGGGAATAAAAAGTAAAATTACAGCATAGATCCTAGGCCCTCGAGAAGCCTGAAAAGGAGATTGGGAAGAAGGGCACAAGGGTCCACCACCTCCCAGCAAGGTGCAGAATGAACCAGGCCTAACCACAAGGCCATGGGCCTCTAGAAGCTTAGGTCCCACGCCCATTGGCATAAGAAACATTGTGAACTTAAATATATAAATAGAGACCCAGGCAATAGGCTGGTTCTGCCCCCAAACCCTTGGGGGTCATGGCTAAGGCCTTATCTCTTCCTCAGTCATACTGGAAGTCAGAGGCAAGGGAAGTCATCTTTGGAGTATTTTGGTTTTTCTTGTTTATGTACAAAAAATCCACAACCCAAAATAAAGTTCTCTGTCATCTCTGAAACTGCCTATCTCAATTTCTCCATCTGTCTGTGTGGCCAAAGAGAATGGAATGGCCATGAAGAGACAAGGGACATAAGAGAAGAAACAGAGCCATTGTTTGGGGTTTGGGGATAGAGGGCATCTGAGGGACAAGAGAGGGACTCCTTCTCCAAAAGGCTCTAGACATAGTCAAGGCTGAGGATTCAGCCCTTCCTCCACTTCACATCCCATCCCATTTGCCTCCCACTGCCCAAGCTAACATACCCAAAGGAATGTGCCACCATCTAAAGAATATTTCCAAAAATAGACCCTAATGTCCTTAAAAAGAGGTTAAATATTAACCCTTTGGGTGCTGGCCTTATTAGGCAGTGAAGAAGCCAGGCGTCCATGAAGGTCTGTCTGGCCTTTGGCCAAAACCCCAGTGAGGGATCAGAGTAGCCAGGGGTCGGGACTCCACAGCATACTTGCTCAGTGTTGGGGGGGCAGTGAAGTTTCCATAATCCAAGGAATTCAGTCCAAGGAAATGATGTCTGACCGACAGCCAGTCAAAGAGGGACCTGAGGGCAGGGGTCCTCCATGCCCCTCCCTCAAGGCCCCTCCAGGGGCTACAATGCTGCTGACACGGCCAGGAGGGGGTGCTGGAGTGGAACTGCGGTGAGAGCTCCCCAACGTGGGGGCCAGTGGGCCCAGAAAGTGGGAAGGGGTCCCCCGGTACTGGAAGAAGTGGCCAAGGGCATCCTGTTCATCTAACGAGGTGATGACGGAGGGACCATAGTGCTGGGAGGAATCAAGGGCATAGTTTAAGATCTTATCCTGACTTACCCACCTCCCATCACTCATCTCAGAAATACCAACCCCTGTGGATTCCAAGGTTGTCTCAAAGAAGCAATAGTTTCTTTCCCCCACTTCCCTATACTCTACCTCACCTCTCTTCCCTGCCTTGAGAAAGCCCCACCAGCTTGCTAAGTTCTCAGCCCTGGGAGTATCTGAGACCTGTGCATGTTCAGTTGAGGCAGGCATGGGGCTCTGAGTGCACAGGGGTATTGTAGTGGTGAATAAGCAGGGGTAGAACAACCTGAAAAACTCTGGAGACAGAACAGTAACAGGGGATCTAGGAAGACATACATGGGAATCCAAGGAAGTACCAGTGGGGCTGAGGAGGGAAATAAGCTGCCCGTACCCCGAAACCCCTCACAAAAAAGCACATTTAGGTCCCCAGGAAAATGAGAGAGGGAGTGGGCCTATCACTGCCAAGAAAGGAAGCGTCAGAGACCTGAGATCTTCAGGAGGGGAAGGAACCACTTACCTGACTCTCAGTCTGAAGGAAAGAAAATAAATCTAAACCTGGCAGGAAAAGAAAAATCAAAATCAACCTCCTATCTGATGCCTATTGCTAAAAGGGGACAAAGAAGTTCCTTGGATTATGGCCCGTTGCAGGAGAACCAGGTATCTTTGAAAAGGACCAGGGGTTCTGATGTGGTTCTGGGGATGGTGTGGCAGCTCACAGCCTGTGTTATAATTAATGTCATACCTTGGATGTCCGCTCCCAGTGGGAAGGCAGGTGGGTACTCATGGAGTGGGAGACTGGACAGGAATTCCCCACCCAATGTGCCCACAGCAGGGCTCCGCAGCACCGAGGATGACTGGTGACCAGATGTCAAGACTCTGTGAGGAGAGAGGAGATGGAGCATCTGGTGAGCCACAGATCCCCTCACTAGCTCAGCTTCTCAAGTTCCTTCTCTATCCCCCTCCACCTTTCCCTTGCCCCAGGGTTTGCCCAATGATCACAAAGCACTTCTTCCCCTGTCCCTTTTGCTAAAGATTTAGCCTATCTTCTCATACCCTTTGCTTCCAGGTAGAGCTGGGATTGCAGCTGATGTGACAGAACAGTGCTTCTTGGTCGGAGGCAGATCCTCCTCATCTGATGAGCTTTCTATCGTCAAGTCAATGACTTCAACCTTCTTCTTATTCTCTGATGGATTTCCCTCTTGGACTGGGCTGTATTGGAGGCCTGTAGGTAGTTAAGAAGATGGTACATGTCTCAGAGAAGAGGCCATCCAAGACTTAGCTCAGCTGGGGAACAGAGGGTCACTCACCATCCAGCCCATACCCGGGCGGGGGGCAAACCTCAGATGCCTCCTTTTTGGGTTTCATTGGGCACCAGGATCCATCTTCCATGAACTGGATCTCATCACAGTCCGAACAGGAATTAAGAATCTCCATGAATAAACTGGAAGAGGTTAAGAATGGGATTCATGGGGCTGGGAGATGGCTGGAATAGTAACGCAAGAGGTCTATGATTCGCCTTCCTATAACTCAGTTTCCTCATCTATAAAATAGGGATATCACCCATCCCACTGACTCTCTTGAGTTAGAATCAAATAATGTAAAGTATGTAAAAATCAAATAATGTAAGGTTTGCAAACTTTTTTTTTTTGAGACAGTGTCTCACTATGTTGCCCGGGGTGTATGTGGCTGACGCCATAACCACTGTGCTAAGGTTTGCAAACTTTAAGTGCTAGTTTTTACATTAAATCTTAGCACCTGTTATGTAGTACAAAGAATAAGACAGAAGGAGCAGAGATGACAAAACTCTATAAACTGGGCAGCATCCGTAGCTCAGTGGGCAGGGCACTGGCCACAGTGACAACTACAACCAAAAACAAACAGCCAGAGATTGTGGTGGGCGCCTATAGTCCTAGCTCCTTGGGAGGCTGAGGCATGAGAATTGCTTATGCCCAAGAGTTTGAGGTCGCTATGAGCTGTGACACCACAGTACTCTACCCAGGGTGATAGCTTGAAACTCTGTCTCAAAAACAAACAAAACAAAAAAAACTCTATAAACCACTTCAAAAAAGGCACTGGGAACAAGAACCATAATGTCAGCTCTGGAAGGGGGATCATACATAGTATTAGCTAGATGATGTCACCCAGACCCTCAAAAGAACCTTATGGCTATGTTCAGTGGAAGGTCAGGTAGTTGCCTTAGGGAACACAGTAGTTCAGTACATTGGTTCTGGCACTTACTGACAATATAATCTTGAACAAGACTCAATCTCTCTGGGCCTCAGTTTCCCTGTCTGTAGTGACAGTACCTGTCTCACAGGGCTGGGTTTTTTTTCTGTGTGAGAATATTCCTTGCCAGTCACAGTGTTAATATGGGGATTCAATGAAACAATGTATGCAAACAATGTATGTCCATTCACCTGCCCTCTGGGGGCCACATGCTGATATCTCTTCTCCCTCCATTACAGAGAGGTTTTGCCAGGAGCAAAATATGATTATATTACTATACAGGTGCAGCTAAGGTGAGTCCTGCACCTTAGGACCTCAGCAGGATGTCTTATATATACTGAATCCTTAATGATGCTGTAAGTGTGTGTGTGTGTGTGTGTGTGTATGAATTAGTAAAGGGGATAGATAGGGTTCATGTGAGGGGTAATAAGCCATTTAAATTAAAATGGAGTCCTAGTGGAAAGAGAAAGCAAAATGGTCTTACCCATCAATGATGAGAGACTCATAGGGAGCCTTCTTATCACACACAGGACATGTCCACGTTGGCTTCTTCTCATTCATCTGTAGATAAAGGGCAGCATCGAAGCTCTGCAGGTGGGCGCAGGTGAGGGCACGACAAGGGACAGTCAGGCGCATCTTCCCTAGCTAAGAGATGAATTCTCTAGTCAGAGTTGCCACTCTGGTTTCATCCCAGAAAACCTCACTCTAGTATCCCTAAGAACTCTATGAGTCCAGAGGTTTGACCCAACTCCCCCTCTCTTTCCTTCTCCCCAGTACCCACCGGGCACATGAGTGACACCCGGAGACTTGTAGTAGCCACCTCACTGTCAGGGTCAGCAGTCAATTTTTCCTTGACTGAAACAAGAGTGAGGCAAAGCCATGGGGTCAGCAAGGCTGGAGGAAGCCCAAGAACTGGTAATGCCAGGAGTAGATGGCTCTGGCTGACAGGCATGGGAGTAGAGTCTTTGGGGGCCAGCAGGATGTTACATCAGGGTGGTTTGGGGTCTAGATTATGAAGGCTGGATGTGGAAGAGAGATTTCCCCATCCCTGAAGATGCTTAAACATAGCAGGGTGACACTTTGAGAGATGGCTGGAATAGTAACGAGAGAGTTTTATGATTCGCCTTCCTATAACTCAGAAAGAGAAGGAGAAGGAGTTAGAGAAGGAGTTGAAGCATCATGTGAGGGTCAGAGAACCCACATACTTGTAGGGATGGAGTTAGGGTCTGTGAGGTACAGAGCAGATAGATGACTGGACTGCAAGAGTTTCACTCACTGTCTGGGAGTGGTCCAACTCCAACCATAAAGACTGGCAAGGAGTATGGGGGGGGCAGGGTTGGGGTGCATGTGAGAGGAGAAGAAATTGTCACAAGAAGGGGACAGGTTTGATTATGAAGTATGGAGGGCCAGGAAGACTTGGATTCAGATCAGGGCCCAAGGAGGGAAGAAGGATGTTACTTACTCAGTGCCCTGGAGTGGTCTGGGTTCCGGATACCCTTTGCTCTGAGTTTTTGTAGAAGGGTCCCTGCAGTCAATTGCCTCACCAGGTACACAGACAAGGAGTAATTCTACTTGGAGGTGGGGGGAGACAATTAGCTCTGCTTCTCATACCACTACCACCCATTTTGTCCCATGAGGACCAGAAATAGTGGTTAAAGGCAGAGAGACCCACAACCCAGGACACTAGATGATCCCCTTCACTTCCTACAGGCTTTTCCAGGCACCATGCTTTAGCTGTGCTCACCCGTCCAAATTCAGATGACCAATTGACCACAATGGTGTTGGGAACAGTGGCTGAGAGTCGAGCCAAGGGTGTGATGTTGATGGGGCGGCTGGGCCTCTTGGGCTCAGCCCCATTCTTGGTTGGGGGAAGGTAACCCTGGGGAAGGGAGGGACTGGTCAGTGGAGAGGCAATTCTAGGAAGGTGCTTTGCTCTAACAACAAAAGACACCTTGCCTCATGTTATTCACTCCTTTGAGGGAAGGCCAGCTCATTCACTGACCAAGGGGACAGGGGCCTGTTCAGTGACTCACAAAACTGGGCACTGTCTAGGGCTGTGTATGGGGTTCATTCCTGGGAAGAAAGGAGAGCTTATTTCCAAGGAAATAGGAACCCACTTACTGAGTCCTTGACAAGGAAGCAGAGGGACACCTCAGCTCTTTCAACCCTCAGCTTCTGGGACCATGACTTCTTTTTTTTTTTTTTTTGAGACAGAGCCTCAAGCTGTCCCCCTGGGTAGAGTGCCGTGGCTTTACAGCACACAAAACCTCCAACTCCTGGGCTCAAGCGAGTCTCCTGCCTCCGCCTCCCAAGTAGCTGGGACCACAGGCGCCTGCCACAACGCCCGGCTATTTTTTGGTTGCAGCCGTCATTGTTGTTTTAGCGGGTCCGGGCTGGGGATTCGAACCCGCCACCTTAGGTGTACGTGGCTGGCGCCTTAGCTGGTTGAGCTATAGGCGCCGAGCCGGGACCATGACTTCTAAAAAGTCTTTCCTGAACCTTTGAGTTGAACTAATATCCCTCCTCTGGGTTTTCATAGAACTTTTGTTCAGCCCCATCTTAATATTCTCTAGATTATACTGATTTAATCAGTAAACTGAGCACCTACTGTGTGCCAGGCACTGTGCTAGGCACATACGTCTCTTTTATAATAGGTTTGTAGTTAATATTTAGGAATTGAAGTGGGGAGGAGTTTCTCCTAGAAGAAGGGAAAAGCATTTACCGGCAGGGGACATAGTTTCCCATTGACCTTGACAAAGAGGTTGGGGGGGAAATAATCCTCCTGGGGGCAGCTGGTCTCACAGAGACAGAACCTGGTGAGAGAGGCAAGGATGAAAGGGTAGAAGTTTCTTTAGTTGAATGTGGCAGGGGGACCCCAGAAAATCAGTCACGGATGTCTGTAGCCTTCAGCACCCAACAAGCATCCCAGGGCTGGGGTGGGCAGTGGCAGAGCAGGGATATCTCCTAGAAACATCTGTCAGGAGATGGATGTTTCATGCCCATCCACAGTGGGGATGACCCAGCAGTGAAGGGGACTCACCTTAGCTGCACCTGTATGGTATAATCACATTTTGCTCCTGGCAAAACCTCTCTGTAATAGAGGGAGAAGAGACATCAGCATGTGGCCCCCAGAGGGCAGGTGAATGGACAGAGATAGAAAGTTGGATGTCTAGGGGATACAGAAGAGACATACAAAAGGAGAGACAAGCAGGTATAGGAGAAGGAAGAGAATAGGGCAAAAGAGAAGAAAGAAAGCAGAGTCCAGGGTGACTCAGGGAAGAGGCAAGAGGAAGAAGAGATGTACCTGGATGTAAGGATCTGCTGCACTTGCTGGGGTGTGAGGGCAAAGGTAAAGTGCGCTTCTTCAAACCGCTGGCTAGAAGTGGATGCTGAGGACACAAAGGGGCAGTTATTCCCAAGCCCATGCACAGGCAGCCATGGAAGTTGCCCCCATCCTAGATTGCTGATCCCATAGGTTTAAGCCTAAGAAAGGCTTGGGGAAGAGGCAGAGTCCAGGAAGACTAAGAGACTGCAGAGAGCCATACCAAGGGTGGTGGGCCGGATGAGCTCCCCGTAGACTTCATAGAAAGGCAATGGTTTCATGGTAACATCTGGGTGCACAGGCTGTGGCAGAGGGGGATGCATGTCTACCTCACGCTTGGGGCCCAGCAGGGTGCCAGGGGCCAAGAGGGCCGGGGGAATAGGAGCTAGAGGACCAGGGGAGGCTACAGGAGAGGTGCCAGGCGGCAGAGGGAGCAGGGAAAGATTAGAGGGCCCCAGGGTCTTTCGGGGAAAGCGTCGGCGGTAAAGCTCTTTGATCTTCATCTGGACACTGGGGGCACAGCTGGACTTGAGGAGGTGCAGGGCTTTGGCCAGAAGCTCGTGTTTCCGTCCACTCTTGTTCCGGCCAGCGAAGCCGAGAAGCACCTGAAGCTCAGACACCCGGAAACTCATCACCATGTGCTGTGTGGAATAACAGAGAAGCTTGAGAATCCTGGTCTGTCCTGCCAAGAGCATGGGCTGAGCTACCAGTTGGACAGGGCCTCTTTCCCTCCAGCACTGATCAGAAAGATGCTTTGTAGCTAGTGAATTACTGCCAGACAGCTGACTGGCCATAGGTACATCTCAGTCCCATCTTAGCAACCCTTAGGTCAGCCTTACCACCACCACCACCACCACCACTACCCCCACCCCAAAGCTTGAGCAACCCTATCATCCCATGCCTGGAAGTTGACTAGAGTGGGGTCAAAGAATGGCAGACAGCAAGCCATCCACAGACACACTCCTGAGTCTACCATAGACTCCTACATCCATCTCTAGACTGGATTCTCCTTTAACCTGTTATCTCCTCTCCTGCTTTTTCTCAGACTCTCAGACCCATCCCAGCAGGAGACAAGAAGGAGGGAGAGAAGAGAGGATTCAGGAAGAAAGGGGCCAGGTGACCAGAGGATTGTGCCCCAAAGCCCACCCCTCCCAAACACTTCAATCTACCTCAGCTATTTTTCCCAAGTCTCTGAAGCATCTGTGGTCTGGGTTCAATGCTCATAACTCCCCCAAATCCTTTCTTAGCATCATTTACATAACCACCTTCTCTCAATCCTATTTTTCCAGGAGGGAAACAGGACAAAAACTGGACGGGCAGGGGTAACAGTGAATTACTCTGTCCAGGTACCTGCCTGTTAATGCCATCTGCCACGAACAATTATCATGCTTTTCTCCTACTTAGGGAAAATAAGTGATTTCACACATACACACCTCTCACAAGAGAAGAGGGCAAAGTTCTAAAAAGAGGCCTGAGAGGATGAGGGGAAGGCCCCCAAACCAGGACACAGAATCTCAAGCTCCTTTAGAGGTAGCTGGGCCCAATGGCTGGAACCTGAAGCCCTCCCAGGACTGGGCCTCCATTTCAAAGGGCAGAACAAGGCCAAGAGGCAGGGGCATGAACCCAGCGGTTTAAGGT
Organism: Otolemur garnettii; assembly: GCF_000181295.1. Taxonomy (NCBI): domain Eukaryota; kingdom Metazoa; phylum Chordata; class Mammalia; order Primates; family Galagidae; genus Otolemur; species Otolemur garnettii. Next base: position 222,972 of record NW_003852468.1, on the reverse strand, counting down.
TGGGTGAGATATCCTCAGATGTGATTATGCTCAGGACACTGACTGGTAGTAGGAGCAGTATCCTCTCCTTAAAGGACTCCCTTTGGTGAATCTCTAGACCTTGCCACCAGCAGGCCTTGCTAACACTCCACAATTCTTCCCCTCACACGAGGCTTTGTCTTGGACTCCTTTTGAGGAATGTGATGGAAAACTTGTTCCTCTACCTTTCTCCTCATCCTTATCTCCTGTCTTGTCTTCATTTCTCCATTAGCTTTGAATGAAACTTCCCTCCTTCCTATCCCATAGTTTCACACTCCTTGCTTCTTTCCAAAGGCCGCAATTCTCTAAGGCAGAAGCTTCCTCTCAGCCTCTAGGATGCTGCTGCCCCACCCCTCGAGGTATCCGCCCGCACGGCCCCGCCCCCTATAGCTTCTGGTACTTCCCCAGGCTCAGGACCCAAAAGCAGCCCTAAAGCCTCTATTCTCTCAGCAGCCTTCCCTGCATCTGACCCCCGTCCCATCCCTACATCTGCCCCCAACTGTCGCATCTCTTGGGCTCGATCGACTCGTTCCCTGTGTCGCTACAGCAGCTTTGCCCCCTGGCCCTCCCCCTACAACTGCCCCTTCTACCAAATCCGACTTCTACCCCTCGTCCCCGCCCCCTGCGTCTCGGCCCCCAACAGCTGCAATTCCCCTCGGCCCCACCCCTACATCTGCCCCGCAGCCCCGCCCCCAGAGCCCCGCCGCAGCCCCTTCCTAGCCCACAGCAGCGTCTCTCCGTTTCTCAGCAGCCAGTCCCTGCCACGTCGTCTGCGCCCACCGATCCCTCGGCACCCAGTCTCCGTGGCTTCCCGGACTCGGCGCACCGCCGGGCTCAGCCCAGATGGGGATGGGGGAGGGGGCCGGTACCTTTAATTCGCCCAGCTCCGCCATCTTGAGACATCGCAGGCGCCCCAGCCGGAGCCCGAGCTCAGGCCCAGGGACCGGCGCACAACTCTCCACCGCGGCGCCGGCCGCAAATGCCGCCTGCTCCGCCCCGTCCGGCCCCCTATACCTCCCCTTCTCGGCCCCGCCCGCCTGGCTCGGGACAAGCCCCAGCCGGAGCCCCTCCCTCGGCAGGCGGACACGGCCACTACAGGTCTCTGGCCGGTTGGCAAGACGCGGGAGTGTTCTGCCCAGTAGATCGCGGGGGTCCCTGAGGGTACTGGGGAGGGGGCGGGACCGAAGTGTCTGAGGAAGGGGGGCTTTACCACGCCAGAACAGGGAGGGGATGTGCTTTTAGGGATCCCAAGACACTTTTAAGATGGAGTGAAAGTATCGGGAACTGCTTTCGCAGAGAAATGGGGGAGGGGACGAAGTTGGAGCGAATACCCTCATCTCCATCTCTACAAGTTTAACCAACTAAAACCAGAGTTCCCACCAACTCGAGGAAAGGGTGCACTCCGATCCATTTTAGCGAAGCCCTAGAGTCGAGAACAGCTTACTTCCAGACGGCTATTCTCAGTCCTTCACTCTTCCTCCTCCCCCACGTACCACCTACAATGTAGCTCGTGGTCTGGCCGCAGGACTCACACTTGACAGCAAAAAGTTGGGTGCGGGGAGCGGGACTTACCCGGACAGTTACGGGGAGCTTGGAGATGGCTGGGGAGGTGGGGGAGGGGGCTCCCGCAGTCTGCACCGCTGGAGTTCGGTCTGGCAGCCGGACGCTGCAACCACAGCTTCGCCCGGCCTAGCACTTGGGCTGCGGCCGCCCCTTCCAGGGTTAGCCCTCCGAGAACGCAGCGAGGGGAGGAGGGGCGGAGCCCGGGACGGGAGGAGGAAGGGCTGGGAGCCGGCTGGGAGCCGGCTGGGGAGATTAACTCCTAGAGCCGGAGGATCAGGGTAGAGGAGTTTTTGGATTTTACCATTCTCACTACCGCTGTAACCCCTCGGGCTAAGAACCGACTTGTGGTGGAAGCAAGCTGCTAAGAAGACAGTGTGTCAGAGAGAGAGTTATAAGGCAAGGAATTTTTAAATTAAAAAAACAGTGTGGCCGGGCTCCGTGGCTCACGCCTATAATCTTAGCACTCTGGAGGCTGAGGTGGGTGGATGTCTTGAGCTCAGGAGTTCGAGACCAGACCGAGCAAAAGCAAGACCTTGCCTCTCTACTAAAAACAGAAAAACTGAGGCAAGAGGATCGCTTGAGCCTAAGAGTTGAAGGTTGCTGTGAGCTATGCTACCACTGCACTCTATCCAGGACAATAGCATGAGACTCTTGTCTCAAAAAGGAAGACAGTGTGGACCAGAGATGTGACCGCATAAAGAGGTTCTTCCTTGGAATGACAGCTCTCACTCCCTAAGGGAAATCCTGGGCTGCTGAATTCAAAGTGTACCGAACCCTAATTCTGCATGTGGTCTTCTACCCTCTACCTCCAAGTACACAGAGACTCGATACCTTTATAGTAGCTGAAGGTGAACAGATTTTCTTACCACAAAAGGGATTTTTTTTTTTTTAAGAGACAGTCTATGTGGCTCTTGATAGAGTGTCATGGCGTCACAGCTCACAGTAACCTCCAGCTCTTGGACTTAGGTGATTCTCTTGCCTCAGCCTCTGGAGCTAATGGGACTACAGGCACCCACCACAACGTCCAGTTATTATTTTATTACAGTTTGGCTGGGGTCAGGTTTGAACCCACCACCCTCCATCTATGGGGCCAGTGCCCTACTCACTGAACCACATATGCTGCCAACACAAAAGGGATCTTTCTGACTCTCTCTAAGCTAGCTACCTACTCTTTCTTCTTCCTCCAAAGCCTTGGATCCTGCAGAGGCCTTATCTGAGATTACTCATGGGTAGGCCCCAGAATAAATGTTTCTATGTCCCAGAAAAAGCCAACTTTAGGCCAGTGTACCCATATTAGGTACTAGAAAGACTTAGAGCATTTCATTGTTGCCTGGGACCTAAGTGATAATGCATTAATTCAATATTTGAATCTGATCAGGGATTATTAGATGCTGAGGATATTTTAAAACCTTGCAGGAGTTCAAATCTAGCAGCAGAGACATGTTATGTGCATAACCAGCATACCAAAAAAAGTGCTTTAATAAATAATAGGGATAATCCCCTTACTTAACTTAAACCTTCAGTATAATCCTGAGGCGATCTCACCCAAGTCATAAGACTGGAGGTACCAGCCTACCAACAGTCTTACCTACCCGTTGAATAGGACCATGTCCAGCTACTTTGTAGCTTTGTTCTTAGGGCAGATGGCCACCACCCCTGACACCCAGGTTCTTTCCTTGCTGCTTTGCTGCCCATATTGGTGGGCCCCTCAAGGTAATCCGAGGCTCAAGTATTGAGTTCTGTTGCTCTCCAACATTTGAGTCTTCATCATTCCTTGAGCTCATTTTTTTTTTCTGTTCTGTCCAGCCCTCTAGGTCAAAAGCTGTTATAGATTAGTTTGTATTTTTGAGAATTTTCAGTAGTTGCAGAAAGAGGGTAGGAAGGATTATTTAAAAAGATGGAGGAGGGAACTTTGGGGAGTAATACAATATGTATGCTCATTATCTTGATTGTGTGATGGTTTTATGGGTGTGTACATATGACAATGCTTATCAACTTGCATACATAAGATACATGCAGTTTATTGCTTATCAATAGTGATAAAAATGTAAAAGAAAGTCTACCTCACCTTGATTCTTAGTGATTTCCTGAAGAAAGAATCTTCTTTAAAAGTTAAACTGAGGTCAGAGGGTTGGCTCATGCCTGTAATCCTAACACTCTGGGTGGATTATTTGAGGTTCAGGAGTTCAAGACCAGCCTGAGCAAGAGTGAGACCCCATTTCTTTCTTTCTTTTTTTTTTTTTTTTTTAAATATGGAACGCTTCACGAATTTGCGTGTCATCCTTGCGCAGGGGCCATGCTAATCTTCTCTGTATCGTTCCAATTTTAGTATATGTGCTGCCGAAGCAAGCACGAGACCCCATTTCTAAAAGTAGCCAGGCATTGAGGTAAGCGCCTATGGCAGGCATCCTCAAACTACGGCCCACGGGCCACATGCAGCCCACCTAGGACATTTATCCAGCCTGCCAGGTGTTTTTGCTGCCACTGCCTGTCCTGCTTAGCAGCCAACTTGTCCTAGGGCCCACAGTCCAGCCTTCCAACGGTCCGAGGGACAGTGAACTGGCACTCTGTTTAAAAAGTTTGAGGACCCTTGGCCTATAGCCTCAGGTATTTGGGAGACAGAGGCAAGAGGATCACTTAAGCCCAAGAGTTTAAGGTTGCGGTGAGCTATGATGCCATGGGACTCTACCAGAGTCAACAAAGTGAGACTCTGCCTCAAAAATGAAATAAAATGTAAAAAAACTTAAATTGAGATTGTAAATTATAGCATTACTACAGGGTAAATGAAAACTGGAAATCAGAGCACCTAATCTCATCCTGAGTGCAAACTTCATGAAGAACCTTTTCTGTGTGTTTCAAACTATGTCCCCAGTGCCTGGCACATCATAGACTCCTTAAATTTATGTTTAATAAACTAATATTACCAGGTAAAGGAGGGAAGCAGGGACAAAGACAGACTGAAAGCATATCAGGACAAAGTTCCAGAGTGAAGGCATTGAAATACAGTCTGAACTTGACCGTAACCCATCAAGCTTCACTTACTCTCACCCACACACTCCTACATCTGAAACCTGGGGAAACAGATGAAGCAGGAATAAGTCCCTGCTGAAGTCCTGATAGACACCCCAGGAGAAATAAAGGAAACGATAAGAGTTACTTGGGGGCAGCATCTGTGGCTCAAAGGAGTAGGGTGCCAGCCCCATATACCAGAGGTGGTGGGTTCAAATCTGGCCTCAGCCAAAAACTGCAAAAAAAAAAAAAAAAAGTGACTTTGGGGGGAGATATTTATGAAATCAGGGACAATTTCAGGGCTTGGGTTGTTGTGGTAACAGTTTGTGGGACTGTATGGAGAAAACCAGTTCCTGGGAAAGGTTTCACTCCTGTGTTAACATTAACATCACTCACCACCCCCACAGCTCAGCCCATCCTGGGATCAGCTTCCAGGAGTCCTGGAGAGAGCCCAAAGGCCTGGCTTCCATTACCAAAGCTGTTTCCTGACTCATATTTGAACTTAGCCAAATGATCTCCCCATCTCTGGGCCCTCCTCTCTTCAGTATATTCTTTCCACCCCATACCCTGTATATAAGTAGGGATATAAAAGTCCTTTTACATTGTTTTGGTAACTAAGAGGAGGTAGGAAGGCAAAGAGAGGTTCTGTTCCCCTTACTAGAAATGACTTGGACCCTTCTGATGCTCTTCCTTTGGAAGCTGTACCTTTCTCCCCTTCTCCATCAATCCCTATCTTTCCAATCCCCTCCACCTTAAAACAGTCCTATGCACATCCACACAAACCCCAAAGCAGCTCTGCACCTTTTCTAAGATCTGATGTACATGTTTCAGCAGCTCTTTTTCTCCCATGGCTAAACTTTGGAGCCAGCTTGTGCAGCCCTTGTGTGGCCCCCGTCCTCCACGGCAGCCCTTCTCACTCTCAACCCAGTCTTTACTGACAAACTGCTGTCATCTGACCCAGCACAACCCAGCAGAGGGCGGACTGAGAGCAGGAATGGGGAAGGATCAGCAAGCATGTAAGCCTCCACGCTGCAGTTCCAGATTTTGGAGAAACATGGCCTCATTCTCACCTAGAAGTCTGGGTACTGGAGAGGTGGGAAGGGGAGGAAACCTAGGGGAAGTGGCCAAGACAGATACAATTTTTCAGACTGAGAACAGAACCAGAAGGAAGAAGCAAACTCTGGATATCCCTTCATTCTTTTCCCAGGAATCAGACTTTTCATATCTTTTTGCACCTGGTACAAAGAGCAATAACAGCATGAGACCATGTGTCAAATCTGGACACAATGTTTAATTAATACATGACAGAATATTTTATCTATATTATAGTTTATTTTATATTTTATTTTTAATCTCCCCTTGTCCTTAAAAAATGATCATGGATTCAGGTGTCCTAAGGTAGAGATTAGAATTGTGGGGCAGCGCCTGTGGCTCAGTGAGTAGGGTACCGGCCCCATATACTGAGGGTGGCGGGTTCGAACCCAACCCTGCCCAAACTGCAACAAAAAAATAGCCGGGCATTGTGGTGGGCACCTTAGTCCCAGCTACTCAGGAGGCTGAGGCAAGAGAATCCCCTAAGCCCAAGAGCTGGAGGTTGCTGTGAGCTGTGATGCCACAGTACTCTACCAAAGGTGACAAAGTGAGACTCTGACTCTAAAAAAAAAAAAAGAAAGAAAGAAAAGAAAAAGATTAGAGTTGTGTTGATAAGAGATTTGAGAGAGAAGGATGTCAAGCCCCATTTTCACTGAGGGCTGTATTTCAAACTATAGTTCTTGACCAGTTAGTGAATGGATTGTGACCAATACCTTTTGATGGAGGATAATAGCAGAGAATAAGAGTAAGTATTATTTCAGGTAGTATACAGAGGATATAAAATGTAATTCTTTCTATGGATCATAAAGTTTGAAAGCTGCTGACTTATAGGGCTATTTGTGATCAAAAAGGAAATAATTACCAAAACTTGGAAGCAACCAAGACATCCTTCAATAGGCGAATGAATAATAAATGAACTATCCTACATCTAGACAGTGGAATATTATTCAGTGCTAAAAAGACATTTATAAAACCAAGAGAAGATATGGAGGAAACATACAATACTAAAGTAAAGAAACTATCTGAAAATCTACGTATTTTATAACTCTAACTTTATGACACTCTGGAAAAGTCAAAGCTATAAATATGGTACAAAGATAAGTGGTTTCTGGGGGTTGAGTAGAAAGGAGGAATTAATAGGGGAGCATAGAGGATTCTTAGGGCAGTGAAAATACTCTACATATTAATATAATGGTCATTATAAATTTGTCCAAACCCATAGAAGGTGCAATACCAAGATGAACTCTAATGTAAAGTATGGTCTCTGGGTGAAAATATTGTGTCAATGTAGGTTCATTTATTATAACTAGTGTACCATTCTGGTGAGGGATGTTGATAACGGGAGAGACTATGCATATATAGGGGCAGAGATATGTGTAAAATCTCCATACCTTTTACTCAATTTTGCTATGAACCTAAATCTGCTCTAAAAAATAAAATCTACTTGGCCAGGCACAGTGGCTCTTGACTATAATCCTAGCACTCTGGAAAGCCAATGCGGGTGGGTCACTTGAGGTCAGGAGTTTGAGACCAGCCTGAGCAAGAGGGAGACCCCCATCACTACTAGAAAATAAGGTCTACTTTAAAAAGTTTTTTTTTTTTTGAGAAAAAAGGAATGAAAAAGATTATTTTCCCTACTCCCCATTAGACAGAAGAAAATGACACCCACACCATCCTGCCTCCTGTTTTATTTCCCACAGATCTTGTTTCCATCCACACCTCTGTTCTCTTCCACACCAATTCCAGGGTCCAGCTTCTCAGGTCTGGGTCATTAATGTCAAGTGAAGCCCCACCCATACCATCCCTCAATGGCCAACCCACCATCACCATCACCATCACCACCACAGCCTTATGCAGCCTCTGTCAACCAGGGATGCTTTTATTCCCTGAAAGAAGAAATTCAAGGATGAAAAATGCACACATTTCCATATCCTCATCTCCTCCCACCCATGTCTGTATGCTAAAGGGGACCCTCATCTATCTGAAACTAAAACTAAAGAAGAGGACCATCTCCATGGGAGTGGGGAAAAGACTGAGGGATGACTGCTCTTTGAATGAATGATGTAACAGTAAAGAAGAGATCCTGGAATTTGTAGAGTGCCGCTCTAGGGAAAAACTTTGCACCACTATCCTGTCATCACTCATCTTGCACTGGTATCTCCCTACCTTAGACCTTAGACGAGTCACTCAACCCTTCATTTCAGTCTCCATCTCATAAGTCATCCCCTAAATCCACCTGCTCACGGTTTCCTGACTCCACCTAGTGACTCTCCACACTGTATCTTCTCATTGGACCTCACCTTGAATGCTCTATGCCCCACAGGATTCCCCAGTGTCTGTCACCACAGGGGTAAAGGGAACTGATTTCCTTCTGTAAACCTCCTTTCCCAAATCCTTTCTCCCAAGCTCCTTCCCTCATTACCCTCAACCCATAACTCACAACAAAGAAATCCAGTATCCCTGAGGGCACACAATTAGGCTGCCTCACTCCTCCTGTGTGCTGAGGATTCGCAGTAGAATATTGTATACATCCTGTTCCACGTAGCCCTGTAGGTGGCAGGAAATAAACACATGGAAATGAAGAAGGAGAGGTTCTATGGTGTAATAGAATGCTCTTTACTATATACCCTCATTTATTTATTTTTATTTTTTTTAGAGACAGACTCTCACTTTGTCACCCTCAATAGAGTACTGTGGCATCACAGCTTACAGCAACCTCTAGCTCTTGGGCTTAGGAGATTCTCTTGCCTCAGCCCTCCAAGTAGCTGGGACTACAGGCACCCACCACAACACCCGGCTATTTTTGTTGTTGTTGTTGTTGCAGTTTGGCCAGGGCCAGATTCAAACCCACCACCCTTGATATATGGGGCCGGTGCCCTACTCACTGAGCCATAGGCACCGCCCTCATTTATAGTATGTAAATTCTCTATGACTGTGTTTCTATTTTCCCAAGGAAGATAATGATGTCTACTTTGCAGCATTGCTGTGAGGGTTACAATGATGACTATGAAGCAAAACACCTGCTACAGAATAGGTGTTTCATTCATTGTAGTTATTATTCTTAGCAATAGATCAAGCCACCCACTTCTTCTTCCTTGATTTGAGCTAAACTGCCTCAGGAGGAAACTAAGAAAGGGTGTAGGGAACCAGAAAAGGACTTCCAATAGATCAGGGAATTGAAAAGGTGAGGTAAACACCTTTCACCTTTCTCATTCATACACAACCTCTATCGATCTACCCAACGAGATCCAGAGACCTAGCACTGGTTTAGCACTCTGAGAAATGGCAAGTATGTACAAGGGACCCCAAATGCAATACTCCCTACCCAGATCTACGTCTCTACCACCCAAAGGGACCCCAAATGCAATACCTCCTACCCGGATCTATGTCTCTACCACCTGCCTGTATGCTCTCCATACTCACCTGAGCAGCATTCAGCAGGTGATTCCTATAGATAGCGATGATCTCTTCATGGTTCTTCTGGGACTCCTGGGAGTAAGCATCATTGGGAAGTCATGTGCCCACCCTCCCCATACTCACCAAGCCGGAAGGGGCAATAAAGTGGAAAGGTCACCCTTAGCAGGTAAGCTCCCTTGGCCCTTTACTGGCCAGCCTCAACCACTGCCTGGCCAGGTCTCTGTAATCCCAGAATGTCTCTCACATATATAAATATATCACTTCCACTCCATCCTCTTCTTTAGCAGTGTCCATTTCTCTAAGGACCAAAACATACCTGCAACTGCAGGGCAAGGCGGGCATTTTCTCCCCGAACTGCTAGAACCTCCTCTGAAAGCTGCTCCAACTTCTTCAACAACTCCTTAATCTGAGGCCAAAAAGAAAGACAGGGAACCAAAAAGGTCCATGTCATTTCTCTTCCAAATACCACCCAGGGTCAGGGACAGCTTCCTTTTACGGAGTATGTATATGTGCCAGGTACATTTACAAATATTGTCTCATTGAATACTCAAAACAGCTTTTCTTCTGGGAAGAATAACACTTCCCTGAGGGAAGTATTATTATGCACATTTTGTAGATAAGGAACCTGAGTTAAGTATTTTGTCAAAATCACATAGCTAATAAGCAGTGATGAAATCATCATTTTAACCAAGATCTCTTTGACCCAGGGTCCATGCTTTGATTCAGGTTACTGGATCCTAACCTACCTACTTCTGGCTACCAACCACTGAAGGAAAAGATGAGTAATTGTGGCTTGTGGGGGAGGTACAAGTCCTTAATGGTAACCAGCAGTAATAGGAAAGGTAGTAATAGAAATAACAATAGCTACCTTTTTAAGTACTTACCATGTGACAAAAATTGTTCTGAGTATTTTAAATAATCATAGTATCTTTTTTAGGGTAATGTTCACAACCACCCTGTTATTATCCTCATTTTAGAGATGAGAAAACTGAGGCTTGGAGTTGTTAAATAACTTGCCAAAGATTAAACAAGTACATTTTAAAACTGAAATTCAAATCTAGATGTTCTCAATCCAGAGGACATTCTTTTTATTTTGAGACGGAGCATCAAGCTGTCGCCCTGGGTAGAGTGATGTAGCATCACAGCTCAGAGCAACCTCCAACTCCTGGGTTTAAGTGATTCTCTTGCCACAGCCTCCCAAGTAGCTGGGACTACAGACACCCACCACAACGCCCGGCTATTTTTTTTTTCTTTTTTTTGGTTGCAGTTGTCATTGTTGTTTGGCAGGCCCAGTTCAGCACTGTGAGAGGATGAATTAGAACCCACCAGCTCTGGTGTATGTGGCTGGTGCCTTAGCCACTTGAGCTACAGGCGCCGAGCCCAGAGACCACATTCTTAACTACAACACTGTATTTTCTTTTGCCCATTTGTCTGCTTCCATCTTCTCCATCAGTACAACACAAAAGTCTTCCTTTCTTTAATTAATCCCACCCCACACTTATTCCTATTCTGGATAACATTCTTTCTATTTCTGTGCACTCTATACCACATAAAATGTATACTGTTTAAGTCACTTCCTTAGAGCCTCATCGAAAACACAGCAACCCATTCTTCTATGCTGCTATGAGGCCTCTTCCCAGGTGACAAGCTATTTGAGGTAAAATGCTGGCTAGACGCAGTGGCTCATGTCTGTAATCCTAACACTCTGGGAGGCCAAGGCGTATAGAATGCTTAAGCTCAGGAGTTCAAGACCAGCCTGAAAAAAACCAAGACCCTGTCTCTACTAAAAATAGAAAAACTAGCCATGTGTTGTGATGGGTGCCTGTAGTCCCAGCTACTCAGGAGGCTGAGGCAGGAGAATCTCTTGAGCCCAAGAATTTGCGGTTGCTGTAAGCTATCATGGCAGGGCACTCTACCCAGGGCAACAGAGTGAGACTCTGTCTCCAAAAAAGAAAAAAGAAAAAAAGAAAGAAAAAGAAAAAGAGCTTGAAAAGTAATAAATATATTTAAAATTTTAAAAATAGGGTAAATGCTAATAAACTATGGTGCTACACCGGTGGTAGCCCTAAGCACACAGCTTCTAAACTCTGAATACTAAATTTTAGTATTTACACCCCCTTCTCTCATCTGTTCATACCTTATCTCACTTCCAGTCTCAATGCCAATCCCTCTCAGACGCATAAGAACCACGTGGTGTGGGCCCCCCGCAAATGACTGGTGCTCTATTTGGGGTATTAATTTGGCCAACCAAACGTTGCTGGATTCAGGTTAGCAACACCCAAACACTCACCTTGGCCTCCTTGTCTCGGCAAGCCCCAATCAGATGCTCCATCTTCTCTTTCAGCAGCTCAGCTGTTTTCTCGAACTGCTCAGATCGCCCGCGCATCTCCCTGGCCTGTCGCTCCTGCTCGGCAGCCTGCGCTGCCAGGTCCCTATTCCTGCGTCGCTCCTCCGCCACAACCTCCCGCAACCGACCCATTTCCTGGCAGGCTGTGTTGTATTTTTCCAGCAGAGCCTTCAGCTCCTGACCCCAAGCCTGGGATTGGGCCACTAGCGAGCCCCGAGTTTTCTCGTGCTGCCGCAGGCTGGCCGCCTCCCGGGCCCTCAGCTCTGCCACCTCCTCTGTAGCCTGATACAGCAGCTGCTTGAGCTTCCCAATCTCCTGGCTCTTTCCGCTCATTGTGGCCTGAACAACTCGCAGCTCTTCCTCCAGCTTCCCTAGGTCTTGCTCCAAAGCAGCCACTTGGGGGGGTGCTGGGGGCTTTGAGGAGGCACCTGGCTCCCCACGGGGGGCCAGGGACCCCCGCAGCTGCTGGTTCTCCTCCTCCAGCCGCGCCAGCACCTGCTGGGCCTCTCGATGCCGGTCCACCAGGGCGCCAATGCAGGCCTGCAGCTCCTCCAGGGGCTGGGCCGCTGTGCCCCACTCACTCCCCTTGCCCACCAGGTCTAGGGGCAAGCAGTCCCACAGCCCTCGAAGGCTGCTGCTCTGGGAGGCCAGGCGCTTACGCAGCTTCTCTGTGGCCTCCTTCTCCACGGCCAGTTCTTCCGTCAGTAGCCCCACACTCCGCTGCAACTGCTGCAGCTGGACCTGCGCCTCTGGCTTGGGCACAAACTCTCGCTGTAGCCGCTGGCTCAGCGACTGCAGCTCCCGCTGCAACCTCTGCCGCTCGCGCCCCAGCTCCCCCAACTCCTCCATCAAGTTGCTGTTGCTCAGTCTCAGTGCTGACACTTCCTTCTCCAGGTGACCCTTTGCCAAGCCTCCTCCTGGGGTCTGTTCTCTTCCAGGGGCCCCTAGAGGCTCTCCTCGAACCCCAGGAGACCTCTTCTCCTTCCCCTCATCCTCTTTGATGCTCCCTAGGGCTGCCTTTGGGGCTCCCTCTCTGGACTCCTGGGCAGGTTTCACCTGTAGTCCTGTCTTTGCCCTATCCAACCTCACCAGCACCCGCTCCAACCGGGCCTCCATTTTCTCCCAGGCAGCTGCTGCAGCCTCAGCCCGGGAAGTCCCCAAGGCTCCCTCCAGGATTGGTCTTGATATAGCACCCCTGGCAGCATCCTTTTCTCGCCAAACTGCAGCCAGCTCCTCCCTTAGTTGTAGCAGAAGCTGGTTCATGGCTGCTGTGCCCACTGTTTCAACCGCTATGCCTGCTGTTTCCACTCCTGGGACCTGGGGATTCTCCTTCTGGCCAGTAGGCAACTGTTCATTGTGATCAGGGTCAAGGGTCTGTCCCCCATTGGTAGTCAAATGCTGTCCTGTGGCTTTTCCAGTGGTCTCAGACCTTGGGCTCTGGAATAGCCCCTGTTCTTCTGGTTGGGACCTTCCATGGACTTCATATTGGGTCTCTCCTGGGGCTGAATCCTCAGCTTTCTTAGAAGCTAATGTTGGGTTGACTATGGCTGCTGCCTGCTGCTGCTTCTTTAGTTCTTGTATACACTTGGCCAGCAGGTCCAGGGGACAACCCTGCTCCATGCCATCCCCTCCAGGCCGAAGACTAGAGTCCTGCCTTCCAGGAGCTGCAGGCTCCTGGCATAGGAGGAGCCCTAGCTCCCGCACTTGCTCTCGAATTTGGTTCTCCAAGCCCAGGTAGGCTGCAGCTTGAGTCTTACACTCCTCTGTTTTTCTCACCAGCTCTTGCTCCAACTGAGAAACTTTCTTCTGCTGCTCTTCATACTTCCACTTCCACTCCTCTGAGCAAGGGTTTGCATCCTCCTCTTCCTCCCGGTCCTCCTCAGGCTCTGCTCTCCATGGGCTCTTAGGTGGAGAACCCACCTGGGACTCAAGTGGAGAGGCCTATGTTGAAAACAGAACAATGAAGGAAGGCCATGCAACAAACCTAGCCTAAAGGCCCCCAAAGGGTCTTTCCTCTCAGAATGTCTTGATGCTCCAAGGACCACTGGGAAATGGCCCCACTGGGATAGCCTAGGGGTGACCTAGGCTATTCTAGGGTAAGTCAGAAGCAAAAGAGACACTTAGGGTCTTACCTTAGATGCAAAATCTGGGCATTGAACTAGACTTTGACCTATAAGAAAAGATATGAGGGAAATGAGTGAGAAAACAGATCTGTTGTGCTTCTTACCCACACTCTATCTTCCAACTGAGAGGAGTGGCCCTCCAGTGACATCTCTCACACCACATGTCTTCCGGGTACCAGGAGCCACCCTTGGTCAATGGGTCCCTAACTACCCAGCAATTTTTTTTTCCTATGCCAAAGGAGGGCCAGATCATTCATTTTGTTGACTCATTTATATATTGGTCATTGTGCCAGGCACTGTTATAAGCACCAGGACCTCAATGGTAAGCAAAACAGAAATGGCCTGTCATTAGTCTATGTGAGGGAGATCAACCAACAAATCACACAAATAGATGCACAATTACCACTCAGGAATGCTAGCAATAGCACTAGCTGGAATTGTCTTTGGTGAGAGACAAGGCTGCATTAAGGAATTTTATGACCATGCTTTTGGGAATTTGGGGTCATCTCCTGGTAACAGCAATAAAACAGTAAACATTCAATCAGGGTAGAAATTATCAGATGAATTACTTCCAGGGGAACAAATGGGATTCTAAGAAGTTTCTTTTTATTCTGTTTTGTTTTCTTTGAGACAGAGTCTCACCCTCTCTCCCTGAGCTGGGTAGAGTGTCATGGTGTCAGCCTAGCTCACAGCACCCTCAGACTCCTGGGCTCAAGTGACCCTCTTGCCTCCCAAGTAGCTGGGACCACAGGTATGCATCCCCATACCCAGCTAGATTTTCTATTTTTAGTAGAGACAGGATCTTGCTCTTGCTCAGGCTGGTCTCAAACTCCTGAGCTCAAGCAGGCCACCAGAGTCGGCCTCCCAGAATGCTAGGATTGCAGGTATGGGCCACGCCTTAGAAGCTTCTTTGATTCTATGGCTATTGAGGAGAATCTGAAATTACAAAACAGCCTTTACCACCTCTCCGCCGCCGGTTCAAGGCCTGCTGTAGCAGCCTCCACAGTGCCTCGTCCTTTGTGTGCAGAGCATAATGCAAAGCATCATGCCCTGTTCTGTCCACTGCCCCTGCATCTGCTCCGTGAGCCAGGAGCAGTTCTGCCACCTCAGCACTGCCTTTCTCACAGGCCAGGATCAAAGCCGACCTGTAGGTGGGGTTGAGACAAATCTGAGCAGAGGCTTTCCCTCTGGAACCCAGGAGTCCTGGTTCCAGAAATTTCACTTACAGGGCAAGCTGTCACTCAGTGGGGTCAGAGGACAACAGATCAACAATATACCAGACTGGGCTATTCAAATGCCATTCTTTGGAGCTGCAGCATCAGGAAGCAGGTAGCCAATTGGAAATGCTCCATTTTTATCTGCTTTATACATCAAAGTTCTACATAAATTTTTTACGGCAAAAGAGGACCTTCTTGCTTAGAAGATAGTTTGAAAATCAGTAAATTAAGCCACTGGGTACAGAAATATCAATTCTACTTTAGGGATCATCTATGCTAGAAGGTGGCAGCAGGCAGAGCTCTTCTGAACCACCACTGGGAGGAAAGGGAGTTTCTAAGAACACAGAGACCAGCCTGCCTTCTTCCCTAACACAACACACACACACACATACACTCTTTGCCCATTGGCTTTTTTCTAAATTGGTCAGCATCTGTAAGTTGGGGTAGGAAGACAGAGAAGGCTCACTTGTCATCCTTGTCTGTAACATTGACTCGGGCACCTCTCTGCAGCAACTGTGAGCAGATTGCTGTGTGACCGCCCAGTGATGCAATCATCAGGGGTGTGCGTCCATCCTGCACAGGTCGAAGGAAGTGCTTCATGAGGAGCCAGGGAGAGCCAGGGGCTTGACACAGTTCTGCTGACTCCTCTCTCCCCACACCCCTCCAGATCCAGGGGCTAAATATTCCCTTTTGGAGGGTTAGAAGTTTTCCGAAAGATAAGGTTTAACCTCTCTATGAATAAGAAGAGAAGCAGGAGGGGAGGGAAAAGGTGAGTGGGGCTGCACAACCCTGAGTCACGGAATTCAGCAAGCAAGCTCAAAGAGAGCAGCAGCCTCCCTGGGTAGGGCAGTGCCCAGATGCCCAGCTGACACTCACATTATCCAACACATCCAGGAAGGCTTCATGGTCACACAGCAGGAGCACACTTGAAGCACAGCCAGAGGAGGCTAGGGAGGGTTGAAGGATGGTTGGATTAAGGGGATGAGCAAAGAACACCTATTCAGACCATGACCCAACATCCCCTCCAACCACTTCAATGGTTGGTCCTAGCTACCCTTCCCTCTCCTCCCCTTCCCTTCCCCACCCGGTAGTCCCTGCAGCCCTGTTCCTACCAGTCCCCTGGCACACACCTGCCCAGTGCAATGGACTACGGTTTTCTGCATCCACAGCATCTTCATTAGCACCATGCTGCAAATGGCCACAAAGGGAAGCAGCATGGAGCTTGGCATTAATATTCTTATCCTATACCCCCTGTTGGGTTGCTGATTTCCATGATAACATGGGAAGGGGCAGGAGGGCCAATGTTCTGGGAGAGGCCATCTACCAGCCAAGCCCTATTCATTCCATGCTAAAGATAGGCAGCCTTGAATTTTAGCCCTGGATTCTAATCCTAGGGCCTAAGAAAAATGACATACTAGGCAAATAAACACATTAGGCAAAATGACACCTGAGTCCATGGCTGGTACTTTAGAGTCATAATTTTGAAAGCTGGAAAGGATCAAGAAGAATAAAAACATCCAGTTGTCCAATGGCCTGTTAAGGTAACTATACCTTTTTCACTTTTAGAGACTGGTTTATAAATTGTCCATATGTTATTTTGTGCTTATTTCTCTTTATGCTAGCCCAGGTGACAGATCAAGATTCTCTCTCAAAACGAACAAAAAACCAAGCAAACAACTACAAAAACAGACAGTAAGGCTTTAATTTGAACACCTCTGCCCTCCTTCCACCTGCCCCTGGTCGTAGCTAGCAGTCATCTCTGCAGTGGCTCTGCCAGTGGAAAAGGCCAATAGTCCCTGGAAACTCTGCTTTGACCCACCCTCAAGGGCAGTATCAAGTATGGTGCCTGCACATAGTATGTGTTAAACAAATGTTTGTGAACAGATGACTATCAGCTCTCATATACGGGGATGAGAGGAATACATTTGGCCAACTATTATTTGTAAATACCAGACAAAGGAGACTCTGGGTCCATTTCTTTCCCTGACAAGAGTAGTATCAGGGTTTGCTCTTACCTGAAGTAGGACCTTGACACACTGTGGCTGACAGGAGATGGTAGCCAAGTGCAAGGCAGTGCTTCCTGGAAACAGAAAGAGGGAGGGAGGGTGGGTGGCCCCATGCATGCAGATGACTCACAGGGAGGTAAGAGACGCAAAGATAATCAGGAGATTAGAGAGAGAAGCTGTCAGCCACACTGGGCCAGAAATTCCTGTTCCCCAAGTACCTGGTACCTGTGATGAAGGTGGGAGTGGGGGTGAGGTATGCCCAAGCTTACAGGGAGGAGAACCCTTGGAGGTACGCTGGCCAGAATTTACTGAAGAGAAAAGTAAAGGTAACAGTTGGAACCTCCAGCAGGGCCCAGCACTGGCCTCCACAGCTGCTACAATGGGACAAGCAAGCGGTGTGGCCCAGTGCTCAGTCTAACTCACCATCCTCATTCTTGCTGTTGATGTCAGCCCCATTTGCAAGCAGGATAGTCAGACACTCTGTCAGGCCTTTGGAGGCTGCCAGATGAAATCTGCCAGAATCAAGGCCAAGAGGCAGAAGATGAAGCAAAGAAGGGCTGAGGAGTGAGACAGTCTTACTATGCACTGCTTGCTATGCTCCCTACCCCAAAGCCAATCCCTAAACCAGAAAGGGACGCTCCCCCAGCCTGACTTCCTGAGAAAGAGAAGGCCATATATCTGTCATAAAGTCAGAGGAAGCTGGAGGCATAGATAAAAATAAGAGCTACAGGTCTGTCTCAGCACCCATAGCACAGTGGTTATGGTACCCAGCCACATACACTGAGGCTGGCGGGAGCCCAGGCCAGCTAAACAACAACAACTGTGACAAAAAAAAAAAAAGCTGGGCATTGTGGCGGGCGCCTGTAGTCCCAGCTGCTCCAGAGGCTGTGGCAAGAGAATCACTTAAGCCCAAGAGTTTAAGGTTGCTGTGAGCTGTGATATCACAGCACTCTACTGAGGGCAACATAGTGAGATTCTATCTCAAAATAACCAAAAAAAAGAGCTACAGGTCTGGCTGGGCTTGGTGGCTCACAACTGTAATCCTAGCACTCTGGGAGGCCAAGGTGGGTGGATCACTTGAGCTCATGAGTTCAAGGCCAGCCTGAGCAAGAGCGAGAACAGGACTCTGAAAAAAATAGCTGTACGTTGTGGTGAGAGCCCATAGTCCCAGCCTCTTGGGAGGCTGAGCCAAGAGGATCTTTTGAGCCCAAGACTTTGAAGTTGCTGTGGAGCTATGACTCCATGGCACTCTACCAGGAGCAAGAAAGTGAGACTCTATCTCAAACAAAGAAAGAGTTACAGATCTTAAGGAATCTTGGACTTTATGGCTGAGGTATCTAGGAAACATAAAATTACCTCCCTCTCTGAGCACAGAACATTTAGTGGAACTGAAAGTGTCACAGAGTTAACCAGAGTTGAAGGCTAGACATGTGAAAACTGATTTGGGCAGAGACAAGATAACATTTTCCTTATCCTCATCGCTCCCTCCAGGCATGTACATAGTAGCCTCTGTGGCTACTATCTCATTTCTAATTTGCCAAGCATACATACCCACTTACTTGTACAATAAAGAAATGCTCTATTTAGTGTGTGTATTTGTTTTCTGTTCATTTAATAGGATTTATGTACTTCTTGAGTCAGTGTTGTCTGGGTTGTGAAGTAGATGGAGCTCAGGAACCTCACTTCGTCCCTCACTTTGTGTAGCACTCCACAGGTAGCAAAGGTCTGTGGATATGCTTGCTATCTAAGACAACAAAAAGTGCTCTAAAGTTGTAGGCAATCTATGGTCTGATATATTGAAGTCTGGGACATTCCAAAGGAACCACATTCCAGAGGCAGGGGTGGGAGCACTTACGGGGACTGGCCATTGGAGTCTAGCTTGGTGGGCCGGGCTGACTTCCTAGACGCCAGGGCAGCCACGCGTCCCACATCCCCCTGCTGCACTGCCTCCAGCAGCTTCTGATCACGACGGTTCCATCTCTCCACCTGTGTGAGCCACAAATTGTGTGAGTACAGGGAATGGGAGTGGTGTGAAGAAAGAAAAGAGGGACATAGTTAGGATGCCAAGCAAGAGAAAAGGAACATCTCTGGGTCCTTTCACTGTTCCATAGTCATTCATCCCAGATCATTTAGTCCTTCTTAGGTGGGCCAGCTAAATAAATATTAACCAACAAATATGCCAGCTAAATAAATATTAACCAACAAATGCCAGCTATTGTCAAGTCTGAGCCAAAAGGTGCCTGGACCAATGAATTAAAAATCATTTATGAGTCCCAAATACATAGTATTTAAATCTCTATCATCATTATGATTAGTGTCGTTAGGTATCCAACCTCAGAGCAATCCTAGCCACATCCCCTGTTCCTTTTGCTCTCTAGGCCAGTAGTTCTCAACCTTCCTAATGCTGCAATGTATTTTCATTGTTAAAAAGGGGTTGTGACCCACAGGTTGAGAACCAGTGCAAATTGAGGCCACCTGACCATTACTAAGTGGACTCACATTGTATCTGCTGCCCTGCCTTTTGTTTTCACTTCTTTGAGTAGTAAACCAAGGCACATAGCTTCAGGATACAGGTAGGACTCCAAATACCTACTATACCATTCCTACCCATGGGCTTGGGCTGCAAAATTGGGAGGAGAAGCTAGAGTTTCTGTTTGCTCATGTCATATCTATAGCCTTCAGCTAGTCCCACTTCCTTTTTCATGGCAACAACAACAAAAAAGACACAGATAGGTCTCTAGCTATGCTTGAGGAGGCAAGAAGAGGCAGCTCCCCTTGTCCCCACCCCACTCCCAGTGTCCCTGGCGGGGAGCAGCTGTCCCAGACAGCAGCCACACCTGGGCATGCATTGTTCTGTGGTTCCAGCTTGAGTTTTGCTGGTGGTGGAGTCATTACAATAATTGAAGCATTACTAGGTGTGAAAGAGACGCCCGGAAGAGCCTGGTTTGGTCCAGAGAAGGGAAAGGAAAAAAGGAAGGGATCAATGCAGAGATCTGTGGTATGGTGAAAGGACCCTAGGTGAATACTTTGTCAGCTGATCTAAGTTTGGGGCCTGGGTCAGCTATATTCTCAGCGATGTGAACCCAGACTAGGCCATTAAACACCTCTAACCTGTTTCCTCATCTATAAAATGTGGGTTAATAATGACTACCTCATCACGTTGTGACTATTAAACAAGCTACTGTATATAAAAATCTCCTTGTAAACTGTAAAGAGCCACACAAATGTATGGCATGCTTACAACAAAAACAGCAAGTAGTATGGAATTGGTGGTGGCACGTTGAATTTATGAGGTATAATCTCTAACAAGAAAGAGGCTATAGGCAGGGCAAGGGGGATGAAAATAGGTCTGTGGAATCCCAACAACTCATTTTAAAATACTGTTTACATAGCCAGGGCAAATTATTGTTGTTGTTATTGTTAGTATTATTATTGTTATTTTGAGATAGAATATCCTCTGTTGCCCTGGGTAGAGTGGTGTCATAGCTCACAGCAACCTCAATCTCTTAGGTTCAAGTGACCCTCTTATCTCAGACTCCTGAGTAGCTGGGACTATAGGCACCCGCCATGAACACATAGGAAGTTTTTCTATTTTTAGTACAGACAGGGTCTCACTCTTGTTCAGGCTGGTTTCAACTCCTGGGCTCAAGGGATCCTGCTGCCTCGGCCTCCTAGAGTCCTAGGATTAATGGTGTGAGGCATCGCACCCACTCCTTATAGCTAGGGCAAATTATTAATCAACAACAGGAAAGATGCTCACACCATACAGTTATCTGGGTTAGATAGACCCTGAGGTAATACTCTTGTACAGCCCTGTAGCTCTTCACAGTCCTTTCAAGTACTGTTTCAATTAGCTTCTCAACATCCCTGGAAAGTAGTTAGGACTCATAACAATCTTTCTCTGACAGAAGAAGAAACAGAGGAATTCTGAGGTTAAATAACTGTCCAGGATCACACACAAGAGTGGCTAGAATTAGACCCCAGGCCACATGCTGTTCAATTCTAGTTCTCACAACCAGATCATACTACTACAAGTCATGGGAAAAGGTTTACTTATTTCCAGATAAAGTCTCCAACTGCCTCCAGGACAAAGTCACCCACCCTCAGACTCTATTCCCTATACAGAGAAGAATCTCTGGATAAAACAAGCAAAATTATGCCTCCACATACTGTCAGACTTTGACATTAAGAATACATTTTCCAGTGCCCCATGGGTACCAGCTCACCTCCAGGAAAAGCAGAGAGCTGGAACTATGTCTCCATCACACAGTACTGCCATCAGTTGACCTCAACTTGAAGTTCTCCGTTTAAAATCTTAATTCAGCTCAGTGCCCGAAGCACAGTGGTTACGGCGCCAGCCACATACACCAAGGGTGGCAGGTTTGAACCCAGCCCAGGACAGCTAAACAACAATGGCAACTGCAACAAAAAATACAAGAAATAACTGGGCATTGTGGCAGGTGCCTGTAGTCCCTGCTACTTGGGAGGCTGAGACAAGAGAATCACTTAAGCCCAAGAGTTTGAGGTTGCTGTGAGCTGTGACACCATAGCACTCTACCAAGGGTGACATAGTGAGACTCTGTCTCAAAAATAAATAAATAAAATTTTAATTCTAACTCTTTCTCTCTGTGTGAGATTAGGCATGTAACAACATCTCTGAAGCTCCATTCTCTAATGATATAAGAACATATAAAGCATCCAGTTCTGTGTCTGTCACATAGCAGATGGATAATATTAGTTCCAATTGTCATCCTTTCTGGTCCTGCTGGGCACATTTTGGATGTTCTGGGCTCAGAATTCTCCATCCAGGAGAATGGGAAGAAGAGATCTTGCTCATATCAGCCAATGAATAACAACCAGGCTATATAGATGGAAGAAGGGCTTCTTAACTAGCAACATAGATACTTTTCTTTCTAGCTAGATATCTCTAAATTCACCCAATTTACTTCATGTAATATCATCATACTAAGAAGAGTTTAGAATCAATGGAAATTCTTCATGCCAAACCTCTATAAAGCTGTGGTAAAGGATAGGAGAATGCTTTCAAATTCTAAGATACAGTCCACAGTTTACTGCAGTATCTTGGAAAGGAGGCAGTGATTATCATCACAGCCTTGAGGGAGCAATCACCAAATTAACTCACAGACTCAGTAACAAGTATAAACTTTGTATTTCTATAGCTGAGATTAGGGGACCTTTGTAGAAGTAATTGTACCCTCCTCTTATCTCTGGCTGTGTACCAATAAGTATTCTATCAAGATGGAAGCACACCAGCGCATAGAGAAAGAGTTTCTACTGGTGAATGAAAATAGAAAGGCTTCCCTGGAGGAACTAGGACCTGACTCTCAATATTTCAAATGCAATAGACATTCCTCTAAGCTGATAAGTGCCAACCACTTAAAGCTATTTAGTGGTCTATTTCTTACCTAGGCAAAGTAAACTCCTGTGTAAGATACCCTCAAAAATATCATCTACTAAAATAAAATGAGATGACAGGAGCTGGTTTTATTGATTTCCCTATATACTAGATAACTTAGATTAACTTTAAAATGATCACAGATCTTTCAGCCCTTACCTTAGACAGGGCCCAGGGCTCTGGTCTTGGACCCAGATGTGTCAGGGGAGATGGGGCAGGGCAATCTTCTAGGCTTTTATCTGACAATTGGGTCCAGAGTAGTTAGCCACCGAAGAGTGGAGAAATTTACCATCAGAAATATGGGGAAATTTCATGAGGAAACAATTTGCCACTGAAACTGGCCTATTGTCAGGTTTTCTATGACCCTAAACTGTCCAAGAAAAGTTCTCTTTCCAGCTAGATAATTCTAAGTCCACTCAGTTTTACTTGCTATGATCTCATTATACTAAGATCTTATTATGCTAAGAGTTTAGAGTGGATAGATATTCTTCATGGTTAAACCTCTACACAGCTGGAGTCAAGAAGGGCAGAGGGATGATTCCACCTTCCAGGAGCAGCCCATTGCTCACTCAAGCACCTCAAAAGGAGACACTGTCCAAGGGTTGGAGAATCAGGGAGAATGGAATGGTTTCCCCATTCCTAAGGAGCAGGCAGACTCCACAAATCTGAAAGGGAATGGGGAATGGTAAGGCTGGGAATGGCAAGGAATTAGGGAAGATTCCATAGGAATTTTAAAAAGTATTATGAGTAATACCAGTCTGGGTAGCCTCAGTTTCTGGTATCTATAATAGTAAATTCCTTTTGACTGGTTAATCAGTGTGTGGAAACTAAGTGAAGAAGCAAATGTAAGTGGGACAAAGACAGGCCTCAACAGAGTTCCTACTCTTGCCTCATAGCTTGCTTCCAGGATGCTGAGGCCTGCCCATGCAGTGAGCTAACTGAGCATCTCTCATGTTTGCTTATGAGGAATACCAGTAGTTAGCTAATTCACTTCTAAAGGAGTCATAATCCTAACCTCCACAGAAAATTCCATCCCCAGATAGGAGGTCTCTATGTAAGAGATCTTCAGAGAAGGAGAAGCAATATCCTCCCTGTGCCAGCACCTTCTGTAATCTTTTTTCTTGTGTTTTGTTCTCAGAGAACATGGGGAGTACAATAACTTTTGCTGAGAATCCTTAGAATGAGTGTGCTCTTCTCTCTCCATCACCCTCTTCTCTCACCATCACTTTCCCTGACTCAGTTAAAGGAATCAGAGAGCACAAGCCCTAAACAACTTGGTGAGAATTCAGTGTAAAGGAAGAGCCTGGGGAGAAGCAGAAGTCTTTGACTGGCCCAAGAACCAGTCTGATGACCAGACACTACAGTGAACTGGCTGGGGTGGATTCTGCAGGCAACTCACCCAGTCCCTTGGGGAGCAGCCAGGCAACTATACATCTTCTGGCAGTGCTTATCAGGCTAGCCAGACTGCAAGATTAACCCACAGTGATCAGGTAGGAGGAGGTCCAAGCAAAAGGGGAAAAGTGGAGTTGGCAATCATTGGGCAGAGCAGAGAAGAGGTGTAAGGGGAGAAAAGAAGGCTATCAAGGGAGCACTAATTAGAAAGTGGTTTAGAGTGATGTCTAAGGGCCAGCAGTGCAGGTGAGGGATGGGAGTAGAAGTGACATGGCACGGATGGAGGTAAGGACAAAGGAGACTATAAAGAAGAGTTAGCACAAGGTTCATGGGGTACTTGGTCTGGGAGGAAACATCAAGAATAGGGTCATATGGAAGAGCAAGGTTGTGAGAACAGGGCAGGACTTGAGGATACAATGGAGTACAGGGCTGGGCAGGGACTGGGGCGGATGTTTGGGGGTGGTTCGGTACTGTGAGATAGAGCAGAAGTAGGGGAGAGGACTTTGAAGGACGGGGCTGCAGAAAACACACCAGTAATTGGGGGTGTAGGAGGACAAGAAAGGGACCAAAGGAAAGGACCCTAGCGAGGCCAAAGGCTAGGCAGAGGCTAGGAAGAAGGCAAAGATGACGGGCTGCATTGCAGAGGCGGAAGAGCTGGAAAGACCGATATAGAGGAAAGGCGATGGTGCACCAGGATAGCGTTCAAGACTTCTGTCACAACAGGGCTTGGACCCCAGCCCCATTTACCCACACATTTTGGCACCTACCGCCACCTGTGAGCTGGAGCAGGAGAAGATGCGCTTCATGACCGGGGACAGGGCCACAGGGGGACGGGGACGCGCAGAGAGCCGGGCCACAGGTCTGAACCCACCGGACTCGGATGCGGCTGTGGGAGACAACTGTCAAAAGTCAGAGCAGGACCCGCCCCAGGACCTGCCCCGCTCAATCAGAGATGAGAACCCGAGGGCTGGGTTTAAAACACCGCCCCTGGCCCCGCCCCGCCCCGCCCATGCAGAACCGAAAAGCCCGCAGTGCTCCGCTGCGACAAGGGCTTGGTCTCAAACCTTCCCTCCTAATCTGAATCCGCCCCCGGATCCGACCTAGTGCTCTAAGGGTACAGGGACCGGCGAGCTCCGTCTGAGACTCCGCCCCCGGCTTCTCCCGTCCGCAGCTCCAGGCCGGCTCCGCCCCAAACCCCGCCTCCGCCCCGCCCCTCGGAGCAGCACCGAAGGAGGAGGGCGGTCCCGGCTTCTCCAGTGGGCTTCGGTTTTGCCAACTGTCGCGTTTAACCGCTTGTGACGTTACTTCTGCTCTGCCCACGAGCCCCACATCCCCTCCTCCAGTCCCAGGAGGAAAACTTCAGCACAAAAGAGGATTTGAAGAGAGCAGTTTGGAAACGGGAGGAGATTGTGGTGCCAAGCAAGGCGTTAGCGCGGATAATGCGTGATTGGGTGCAACCTGGGGAACGAAACCTGTGAGAAAGGAGATCAAACTCAATTTTTTAACGTACCTCTGAATTAGAAAAGGGCTGAGGGGGAGGAAGAGAAGTTTTTTAAATTTTAATCATCGCGGCTCGGCACCTGTGGCTCAAGCGTCTAGGGCGCCAGCCACATACACCTAAGGTGGTGGGTTCGAATCCAGCCCGGACCCGCCAAACAACAATAATGGCTGCAACCAAAAAATAGCTGGGCGTTGTGGCGGGCGCCTGTGATCCCAGCTACTTGGGAGGCGGAGGCAGGAGACTCGCTTGAGCCCAGGAGTTGGAGGTTGCTGTGAGCAGTGAAGCCACGGCACTCTGCCCAGGGGGACAGCTTGAGGCTCTGTCTCAAAAAAAAAAATTCTTTTTTTAAAGCATCGCTTCGGCAAAAATAAACATTTAAAAAAAAATTAAAGCCAAAAAATAAAATCCTGTCCTCACTATTTTCACTGCTGTTTAAGTTCAGATTCTCAGTAATTCTTGCTTGGTCAGGCACAGCAGCCTGGTCTCTCCTTTTTCCTCCCTGCAGTCCTAGAGAGCCCATTAAATAAAATACAGGTGAACATCTGCAGAATAAACCCAGCGTTTTTCGTTTGTTAAACATAGCTCACAGCAACCGTGGCATCATAGCTCACAGCAACCTCAAACTCTTAGGCTCAAGCCATCCTCTTGTCTCCCCAGTAACTGGGACTATAAGCGCCGGTCAACGCCCAGCTGGTTTTGTTTTCTATTTAGTAGAGATCGGGGTGGGGGTTAGGGGCGTCTCACTTTTGCTCAGGCTGTTCTAGAACTCCTGAGCTCAAAGGATCCTCCCCAACTGCCTCCCAGAATGCTCTGATTACAGGCATGAATTACGGTGCTGCCCCCAGAACTTAACATAGTTTTTATAAGGCTCTTCAGGAGCAGAACTTTGCCTTCTTTCCCAGTCTCTTCTCTCATTGCTTTCACCAAAGAGCCAAAATACTCAGACTATTCTAATTTACTACAATTCCACTTTCAGCTGATGATTATTTCTCTCTGTATTGACTCCTCTTACAATTGGCCCCCACAGGCCAATTTTTTATTTCTGTAGTTTTCCCTTATAATCCTGCCACCCCTAACCCCCAACAAAGTGTGCCTCTTATGTGTGACATACTCCTAGTGCTTACTTATACATTACAACCAACTCTTTGTATTTGCCATTGTTTACATCTTTGTTTTCCCCTACTAGACAGGGCTCTTTGATGGTAGGAATTGTGTTCCATATTACTCCCACTGACTAGCAAAATATTAGGTTCTTAATGTCCACTAAGTGAAAGAATGATAAAAATGAATGAAGAAAAGGCGCAATAAGAAGAAGAAAGGAAGGAACACTGGGGTTGGTTCTCAAACTGGTACTGCTCTAAAGGAAGAATAACAAGCCTGCTGAAGAAGAGCTTGGGTTGGGCTGCGCCTGTGGCTTAGTGAGTAGGGCGCCAGCTCCATATAGCCAGGGTGGTGGGTTCAAACCCGGCCCCGGCCAAACTGTAACAAAAAAATAGCCTGGCTTTGTGGAAGGTGCCTGTAGTCCCAGCTACTCAGGAGGCTGAGGCAAGAGAATCATCGCCTAAGCCCAGGAGTTGAAGGTTGCTATGAGCTGTGATGCCACAGCGCTCTACTGAGGGGGATAAAGTGAAAAAAAAAAAAAAAAAGAATAGCTTGGGGTTAAAGAAAGGCCCCCACCAGAGCTGAGAGGATGAATAGAGCGGAATCTCCTAGGTGGACTAAGAATTTTTTTTTCCTGAGACAGAGTCTCATTTTATTGCCCTTGGTAAGTGCCGTGGTGTCACTTACCAAAGGCAATCTCCAACTCCTGGGCTTAGGAGATTCTCTTGCCTCAGCCTCCCGAGTAGCTGGGACTACAGGCACCTCCCACAACACCCGGCTATTTTTTTGTTGTTGTTATTGTTGCAGTTTGGCCGGGCCCTGTTTGAACCCGCCACTCTTGGTATATGGGGCCTGCGCCCTACTCACTGAGCCACGGGCACCGCCCAGGTGGACAAAGATATTAAAAGTGCTCTGTTAGAATTAAAAATAGAACTACAATGGCTTGGCCCCCATAGCTCAGCAGTTAGGGCACCGGCCACATACACCAGGGCTGGCAAGTTCCAACCGGCCCAAGCCTGCTAAAAACAACAATGACGACAACAACAACAACAACAACAAAAATAGCCAGGCACTGTGGCAGGTGCCAGTAGTCCCAGCTACTTGGGAGGCTGAGGCAAGAGTATTGCTTAAACCCAAGAGTTTGAGGTTGCTGTGAGCTGTGGTGCCACAGCACTCTACCAAGGGTGATATAGTGAGACTCTCAAAAAATAAAAATAAAAATAGAACTACCATTAGATCCAGCAATTGCACTAATGGGGATCTACTAAAAGGAAAAGAAATCATT
The DNA here is from genome assembly GCF_000181295.1 of Otolemur garnettii. NCBI lineage: Eukaryota > Metazoa > Chordata > Mammalia > Primates > Galagidae > Otolemur > Otolemur garnettii. The sequence goes on along the minus strand of NW_003852468.1, from coordinate 195,485 downwards.
ATGTCAAAAAGATACCTTTATTGTAGCACTATTCACAATAGGGAAAACATGGAATCAGCCTAAGTGTCCATCAGCAGATGAATGGATAAAGAAAATGTGGTATATATACACATATACTGAAATACTATTCAGCCATAAACAAGAATGAAATCATGTTTTTGGCAGCAACATGGATGGAACTGGAGGCTATTGTCTTAAGTGAAACAGCTCAGGCACAGAAAGTCACATACTACAAGTTCTCACTATTGGGATCTAAATAATAGTAATATATGCACATGGATATAGAGCATGGAATCATGGCCAATGAGACTTGGAAGGAGGAGAGGGTGTAGAGAGGAGGTGATGAGAAATTAATGTATACAGTGTACATTATTTAGGTGATGGAGCCACTAAAAGCTCAGATTTTACCACTATGCCATATATTTATGTAACAAAATTGCACTTGTACCCCTTAAATTTATACAAATTATTTATTTCTTTATGTATTTTTTTTTAGACAGAGTCTTACTTTGTCGCCCTCAGTAGAATGAGAGTGCTTGGTGTCATAGCTCACAGCAACCTCAAACTCTTGGGTTCAAGTGAGTCTCTTGCCTCAGCCTCCCAAGTAGCTAGGACTACAGGTGCCTGCCACAACACCCAGTTATTTTGAGGGACAAGGTCTTGCTCTAGCTCAGGCTGGTCTCAAACCCGTGAGTTCAGGCAATCCACCCACCTTGGCCTCCCAGGTGCTAGGATTACAGGCTTCAGCCACTGGGCCCAGCTATGTATTTATTTTTGAGACTCTTTCTCACTTTGTCACTCTGGGGTTGAGTGCCATGGTGTTATCATAGCTCACAGCAACCTCAAACTCTCGGGCTCAAGAGATCCTCCTGCCTCAGCTTCTCAAGTAGCTGGGACTACAGGCACCTGCCACAAGGCCCAGCTAGTCTCCTTTCCCTTCCCTTCCCTTCCTTTCCCTTCCCTTCCCTTCCCTTCACTTCCCTTCCCTTTCCTTCTTTCTTCACAGACTGAAGCTGTCACCCTGGATAGAGTGCTGTGCCATCATAGCTCATAGCAACCTCCAACTTGAGCTCAAGTGATCCTCTTGCCTTAGTTTTTCCATTTTTAGTAGAGATGGGGGTCTCGCTTTTTGCTCAGGCTGAACTCATGAGTCAATCCACCCACCTTGGCCTCCCAGAATGCTAGGATTACAGGTGTGAGCCACCTGACCCGGCCTACTTTTTTTTTTTTTAGTATAGATGGGGTCTCACTCTTTCTCAGGCTGGTCTCAAACTCCTAAACTCAAGCAATCCTCCCACCCTGGCCTCCCAGAGTGTTAGGATTACAGGCATGACCCACCTACTGCTCCGGCCTAAAATTTTTTTTAATTAAAGCACTTAAAATTAAATACATGGACTTATCAAAAAAAATTAAAACAAACTTTGAGGAATATAAAGCCTTATTAAAATGTTGCTGGTGCTGCATGGATTTAATTTAAACCAAAGTCAAAGTATAAAGTTTCCTCTGACTTGACCATTTTTCTTTGTTTCACTTTTGAAAATATGTTGTGAGACCATGTGGTTGTGGTCAGTCACACCTGTAACACTCTGGGAGGCCAAGGCGGGTGCATTGCTTGATCTGAGGAGTTTGAGACCAGCCTGAGCAACAGCTAGACCCCTTTTCTACTAAAAATAGAAAAGCTAGACGGTATCATGTTGCACACCTGTGGTTCCAGATACTCGGGAGGCTGAGGCAAGAGGGTCACTTGAGCCCAAGAGTTTGAGGTTGCTATGAGCTATGATAATGCCACAGTACTCTATCCAGAGTGACAGAGTAAGACTCTGTCTTGAAAAAAAAGAGAGAGAGAGAAAAGAAAAAGAAAATATTTTATGATTGTCACACAATTCCCCAAATTTAGATAATTGGCTGGGCACAGTGGATCATGCCTATTGGCCTCCCAACACTTTGGGAGGCTGGCTTGAGGCCAAGAGTTTTAGATAGGCCTGAACAACACAAGACCCTGTCTCTACAAAATATAGAAAAAAATTACACGATTGTAAGAGGGATTTTATCTACAAATGCAATCAATATAATCTGGTTTCTTGTACTCTCAATGAACCCCCCAAATCAATCAACATATATATTATATATATATATATATATAAAAAATTGGTTGGCTATGGTGATGCATGCTTTCACTCTCAGCGAGCTAATGGAGAGGCTAAGGCAGGAGGATCACTTGAGCCCAGGACTTTGAGGTTGCAGTGAGCTATAATGATACACTGCACTCTAGCCCAGGAGCAGAGCAAGATTTTTTTTTTTTTAAGAGAATTCATAGGCAGTACCTGTGGCTCAAGGAGTAGAGTGTCAGCCCCATAAACTGGAGGTGGTGGGTTCAAAATAAAAAAGAAGAAGGGATAAAACCAGTCTCAGGTAGTCATCTAATCTTTGACAAAGCAAACAAAAGCATTCACTGGGGAAAAGAATCCCTATTTAACAAGTGGTGCTGGGAGAACTGGTTAGCCACATGTAAGGGAATGAAACTGGACCTGCACCTCTCACCACTTACAAAAATTAACTCACAATGGATAAAAGATCTAAATCTAAGACATGAAATAATAAAAACCCTAGAAGGTAGTGGGGGAGAAACTCTTGATCTTATTGGCTTAGAGAAAGAATTTATGAAGAAAATCCCACTAGCAATTGCAGCAACAACGAAAATAAGTAAATGGGACTTGATCAAGTTAAAAAGTTTTCCCATAGCTAAGGACATAATCCACAAAGCAAAAAGACAACCTTTGGCAGGAGGTAGTGTCGTGCACCTGTAGTCCCAGCTACTTCAGAGGCTGAGACAGGAGGATCACTTGAGTTCAGGAGTTCTGGGCCATAGTGTGCTCTGCTGATCAGGTGTCCGCACTAAGTTCAGCATCAAGATGGTGACCTCCCAGGAGCAGGGGGGGCCACCAAGTTGCCTAAGGAGGGGTGAACCGGCCCAGGTCTGAAACAGAGTAGGTCAAAACTTCTGTGCTGATTAGTAGTGAGACTGCACCTATGAATAGCCACTACACTCCAGCCTGGGCAACACAGCGAGACCCATCTCTAAAAAAAAAAAAAGACAACCTTCAGAATGGAAGAAGATGTTTGCATTTATGAATCCACAAAGGGCTAATCATCAGAATCTACAATGAACTAAAGCATGTCAAAAAAAGAAGAGCAAACAACCCCCATTATAAACTGGGCAAGAGACATGAACAGAGACCTTTCTCCTGAGGACAGAAGAATGACGAATAAACACATTTTTTAAAAATGCTGATCATAATGCCTAATTATCAGAAAAATGCAAATCAAAACCACTTTGAGGGCAGCACCTGTGGCTCAGTGAGTAGGGCACCAGCCCCATATACCGAGGGTGGCTGGTTTGAACCTGGCCCCGGCCAAACTGCAACAACAACAAAAAAATAGCTGGGTGTTGTGATGGGCACCTATAATCCCAGCTACTTGGGAGGCTGAGGCAAGGGAATCACCTAAGCCCAAGAGCTGGAGGTTGCTGTGAGCTGTGATGCCATGGCACTCTACCAAGGGTGACATAGTGAAACTCTATCTCTAAAAAAAATAAAATAACACTTTGAGGCCAGGCACAGCTCACGCCTGTATAATCCTAACACTCTGGGAGGCCCAGGCAGGTGGATTGCCTGAGCCAGAGGGAGACCTCATCACTAAAAATAGCTGGGTGTTGTGGCAGGTGCCTATAGTCCCAGCTACGTGGGAGGCTGAAGAGAGAATCGCTTTAGCTCAAGAGTTTGAGGTTGCTGTGAGCTGTGATGCCACAGCACTCTACCAAGGGCAACAAAATGAGACTCTGTCTCAAAAAAAAAAAACAAAAAAAAAAAAACCCATTTTTAGATATCACCTAACCACAGTGAACAAAGCCCATATCGTAAGCAACAGTTGCTAGTGTAGGTACAGAGAGGAAGGAACACTCATACACTGTTGATGGAACTACAAACTAGTATAGCCTCTATGGAAAGAAGATGGAGATTCCTCAAAGAACTAAAAGTAGACCTTCCATTTGACCCTGCAATTTCACTACTAGGCATTTACTCAAATGAAAAAAAGACTTTTTTTTTTGTTTTCGTTTTGAGACAGAGTCTCAAGTTGTCACCCTGGATACATGCCATGGCATCACAGCTCATAGCAACCTCCAACTCTTGGGCTCAACTGATCTTCTTGCCTCATTTTTTCTATTTTTTTTTTCATAGAGACAGTGTCTTGCTTTTTTGCTCAGGCCAGTCTCAAACTCTGGAGCTCAAGCAATCCACCCACCTCAGCCTCCCAGATTGCTGAGATTACAGGTGTAAGCCACCATGCCTGACCTAAAAAAAAAAAAAAAAAAGACATTTTACTATGGGGATATTTGCACTAGAATGTTCATAGCTGCTCAGTTCACAATCTCAAAGATGTGGAAATAACCCAAGTGCCCATCAACACATGAATGGATCGATAAACTATGGTATACGTATACCTTGAAATACTATTCAGCCATAAAAAGATGGAGACTTTGCATCCTTTGTGACAACCTGGATTTGAGAACATTCTCCTAAGTATCCCAAGACTGGAAAAACAAGTATCACATGTACTCAATGATACCAATTTGAAAGTAGGAGATTAACAATCACAGAGCTACATGACAGAAAATCTCAATTAAACTTGAGAAAGGGGTAGGGGCTTAGTAGTTTCCCACACAGTGGGTATAATGCATGGATATATAACAAATTCCTCAGGTGTAGGACACAGTTAGAACACGGTTTTATACCTATCATGTGTAAACTATATAAGCTAATGGTCTATACTCTCATATTGAAAAGGAGGATAAAATTAAAAAGAATGAAAAAAATTAGATAACTGACAGAAATGTCTCCTTCCAAAATGATTATTTTGGCACTGTGTAGATTCAAGTTCTAATCCTTCTCCAATCAGGATTTGCCTTAAATCTTCCAATTTGTTCTTTTTTTTTTTTTTTTTTTAGAGAAAGAGTCTTCAGTTTGTCAGCCTTTTAGGGTGCGTCACAGCCCACAGCAACCTCCAGCTCTCAGGCTTAGGCAATTCTCTTGCCTCAGCCTCCCAAGTAGCTGGGAGGTGCCCGCCACAATGCCTGGCTATTTTTTTGTTGCAGTTTGGCCAGGGCTGGGTTTAAACCCACCACCCTCGGTATATGGGGCCAGCACCCTACTCACTGAGCCACAGGCACTGCCCTGTTCTTTACTATGTATTCACCCAGCAATTATTGTGTGTCCAGTGTATACCAGGCACAGTATTGTAAACCGCATGAATGGAAAAATAAATTAGACATAGTAACTGTCTCTGAGAAGTTTACTTAAGAAACTGAGAATAAGTGTTTTCCTTTTATTCTTAAAATTATAATTAAAGGTATGAATTATTTGGGATATTTTTCTTACTGTATCACTACTGGTAAGCACAGGGATTTTTTATGTGCTCTTTTAATTATATGTATAAAAAATCAGATAAACCAGTCATTGAAGAAATCCACCTCCATTTGGGAGCTAACTGGATGTAAAAAAAGTGAAGGAAGTCTGTCAACATAACTACGGCCTCCATCTCCACTGCGGAAACAGTATGCTCCATAAAGGTTGATTAAATAATTGCCTACATGAAGTGCAGTGAGGGCCATTATGGACCCTTTCCTGATGCAAACAACTCACCAGCTTGACAAAGAATGGTACCCCTGCCTAATAGGCCAAACAGGCCACAATTCTCTGGGGGAAGCAACAAAGGCAGAGACTGGGTCTCTAGGAGGCCATTGCTTAGGTGTGCACATTCCTCGAGGATTCTAGAAAAACTCTGTCTTGAGAATAGCCTGTAAGACATCTTGGTATCTAAAGAAATCAAATAGAGCCAGGTGTGGTGGCTCATACCACTCTGGGAGACTGAGGCGGGCGGATTGCTTGAGCTCAGGAGTTCAAGACCAGCCTGAGCAAGACTGAGACCCTGGTGTCTGCTAGAAATAGAAAAACTAGCTGGGCATTGTGGCAGGTGCCTCTAGTCCTAGCTACTCTGGAAGCTGAGGCAGGAGGATCTTTTGAGCACAAGAATTTGAGGTTGCTGTGAGCTATGTTGACACCACAGCACTCTACTGAGGGTGACAGAGTGAGACTCTGTCTCAAAAAATAAATAGGCTGAGTGCAGTTGCTCATGCCTATAATCCTAGAACTCTGGGAGGCCGAGGCTGGTGGATTGCCTGAGCTCACAGTTGGAGACCAGCCTGAGCCAGAGCAAGACCCCTTCTCTAAAAATAGCCAGGCATTGTGGCAGGCACTTATTGTCCCAGCTACTCGGGAGGCTGAAGCAAGAGAATTGCTTGAGCTCAAGAGTATGAGGTTGCTGTGAGCTATGAAGCCACAGCACTCTACTGAGGGTGACAAAGTAAAATTCTGTCTCAAAAATAAATAAATAAATAAATAAATAAATAAATAAAATGCATGTCTTGGAAAAGGAGGTAAGATAGCCTACTGGAGCCAGTTTTTGTTGTTGTTTTTGAAACAGAGCCTCAAGCTATCACCCTAGATAGAGTGCGGTGGCATCACAGCTCACAGCAACCTCCAACTCCTGGCCTCAAGCGATTCTCCTGCCTCTGCCTCCCAAGTAGCTGGGACTACAGGCACCCACCACAATGCCTGGCTATTTTTTGGTTGCAACTGTCATTGTTGTTTGGCGGGCTGGGCTGGATTTGAACTGCCATCTCAGATGTATGTGGCTGGCACCTTAGTCACTTGAGCCACAGGCGCTGAGCCTGGAGCCAGTTTTTGACAGAGGTTCCCATCCAAAAGGAGAGATAATGGACAAAATGAACTTAATGAAGCTGAAAGTCAGGAGCTGAGCTAAGAAAGATTGATGAGTGCACATAATCCCTGCTGAAGCAAGCTGTACCTCCAAGGAAACAAACCACAAGTACAAAACCCATTGCCAAGAGGATGAGAGACCCCTCCCCCAAGAAAGTGGCTTGCTGTGTGCTCTCTACAAGTGAGCAGTAAACAGAAGACCTCTTATTTTACCCCATAGAAGAGAGCCACTGAATGCCGGGACTCCTCTAGAGAGGTCCCACCTGTGAGCCTAGGCATTCTCTTGCCTGGCATAAAGTTGAACAAATATCCCCACCACCACCCCACCCCCCGCAATGCTGAACTCCCAGTCCACCCTTCCCCCCTCACCTGGTGGTCTGGAAGCCTGCCCCCTACAGACTCAGGAGTTTCTGGTAATTCCTTGGGAGGGCTAGGCATTGCCCTCCTGGGTGTAGCTGTGCTGAAACTGTGAATGGAGTGGAAGTTGGGGGATGCAGGGGAGGGGGAGAAGCTTGGTGCAGTGGCAGTAAGTGGTCTTGATGGCTTTCCTACCCAGGGTCAGATTTTGGAGAGACACTTTCCCAATTCTGTGCACCAATGGGAGGGAGCTGGACCTTGGTCCTGCAGGGGTGACAGAGGCAGAGTGCAGCTGGAGCCAAGGCCCAGACTATGTGGGAGTGAAATAGGTCCCGCCAGACTGGTGGAACACTTCCCACTTTCCGTTGAGCACTGGAGAGAGCCAGGCTTCAGTCCATCCAGGTTGCCTGCTGGTGGCAGAGTGCAGGGGCTGAGGAGGCACTGACTCCCCTTTGACACTGGCAGGTGCATATCTCTGGCACCTTTGCTCATTGGAAGGAACCAGGCCACCAGCTACTTAGGGTTACCAGTGGCAGGGCATGGTGTGGTGTAAAGCAGGGAAGAAAGCAGCAATCCCTCTGGACTGACTCTTTGGCTGGGGGGGGTGGCCTTCCTGACTCCATTGAGCATTGGAGGGAGCTATACTCCAGCCTCTCGGGTCAGGATGGAGCTGCTTGTGGATCTCTGCTATCAGGTTGCTGGAGACCTTTTGAACTTTCCCAATTGAGCAGAGATTGTGCTGCCTGGGGCAACTGGTTTGGAACTCCTGACTGGGGCTGGCCACCAGGAGACCCTCCAAGGCTAAGCCATGGTTGTGTTGTAGTGGGAGGGGCTGATTCTCCTCTTCCAGTTGTCACTGGTAAGGGGTGGGGGTGTCTCAGTTGCTTGTATCTCTCCCCAACTGAGATTTCAGTCTAAATCCACCACCTCATTAGGATTGGATAGAGGCTGGCTGAATACAAGACAAAGCCAGCTAGCCCCATCACACCAGTGAGGTCCTCAGAGTCTCTGGCTATAGGTCTGAGAGGGACCTTTGTAAAGCTGTAGGAGAAAAGCCACAATCAGCAGTCCTAGCTCTTTGCTAAAGGACTGGTTAACTACAATTCCTGGACCCCTCAATCCAATCTCATCCTACCAGCTTTACTAGCCAAACAGTGGAAAATAATCATGGAATGGAACCAACAGAAGTACTCTGGCAACATGAATAATCAAAGTAGATCAACTCCCCCAAGGAATGACGAAGGAGATATGCAGAAAGTGTCATTCATAAACAAATGGCTAAAATGTCAGAATATGGATGGTTTCAGAATATGGATGACAAAATGAATAGAAGGAAAGGAGGGAAAGATGGAAATAGAAATCCAAAGAGTTGTGCAAAATTGTCTCAAGAAATCCATGAATTAAAGACAAAATCACCAAGGATATGGACATAATGAGAAAGGAGATAGCAGAGCTCAAGGAATTGAAAAAGCTATTCAAGGAGCTTCAAAATATGGTAGAGTCCATCAGTAATAGAGTTGAGCAGGCAGAAGAAAAGATCTCTGAAATTGAAGACAAAGCTTTTCGATGCTCCCAAACATTCAAAGAGGCAGAGAGATAGAGAGCAAAAACTGATCACTCCCTGAGAGAGGTGTGGGATCACTCCAAAAGATCAAACATTCGTCTTATAGGAATTCCTGAAGGAGAAGAGGATGGTCCTAAAGGCACAGACACTCTATCCCAAGATATTATGGGGCAGAATTTCCCAAACATTGTAAGAGATACAGAAATTCAGATAGTAGGCAGTTTCAGAACCCCAACAAGACTCACTCCAAATAAAGCATCTTGTAGACACATTGTCATTAACCTTGCCAAAGTTAATATGAAGAAGAAAATTCTGCAAGCAGCCAGATGTAAGTAAAGTATAACATACAAGGGGAAGAATATTAGAATGACAGCAGATCTCTCAGTCAAAACTTTTCAAGACAGAAGAGGATGGTCATTGACTTTCAATTTCCTAAAAGAAAACAATTTTCAGCCCAGGATCCTGTATCCAGCTAAATTGAGTTTCATTTGTGATGGAGAAAACAAATACTTTACTGACTTGCACATGTTGAAGAAATTAGCCATAACTAAACCAGCTCTCCAGGATATTCTCAGATCCATCCTCCGTAATGATCAGCATAATGGTCTACCATCAAAGTAAACTCACCCAGAAAGTCTTGAACAAAACCTAACTTCCACAATGGTGACAGGATTAAAAATATCCACTGGACATTTGAAAAACATGACACACAAAATAGTACCATGCTTATAAATTCTCTCAATTAATGTGAATGGCTTAAATTGTCCTCTAAAGAGGCACAGGTTGGCTGAATATATACAAAAACTCAGGCCAGATATCTATTGCATGCAAGAGTCTCATCTTACCTTAAAGGGTAAAAAGAGTCTCAGGGTGAAGGGATGGATATCTATAACACAGGCAAATGGAAATCAGAAAAAAGTAGGCATTGCAATTTCATTTAAGGATAGAATTGGTTTTAAACCAGCAAAGATAAGGGAAGATAAGGATGGACAATTCATATTTGTCAAGAGAAACATTCAACATGAAGAATGTGTGTTCCGGCTCGGCTCCTATGGCACCTGTGTTTCTCTTTTGATAATTAACATTTATGCACCTTAACAGAATGCTCCTCAATTTATAAAGCAAACCTTAATGAATACAAACAATTTGATATCTTCCTGCACTATAATAGCTGGAGTTTTTAACACCCCTTTGGCAGTTTTGGATAGATCCTCCAAGAAGAAACTAAACAAATAAATAATAGACTTAAACTCAACCCTAGAAAAAAATAGACTTAACAGACAACTACAGAACATTTCATCCTACTAAAACTGAATACACATTTTTTTTTGAGACAGAGTCTCACTTTGTCACCCTTGGTAGAGTGAGGTGGCATCACAGCTCACAGCAACCTCAAACTCTTGGGAGCTTAAGCAATTCTCATGCCTCAGCCCCCCTTGTAGCTAGGACTATAGGCGCCAGCCATAACACCCAGCTATTTTTTTGTTGCAGTTGTCATTGTTGTTTAGCTGGCCTGAGCTGGGTTTGAATCTGCAACCCTTGGTTTATGTGGCTGGCACTGTAACTACTATGCTATAGGAGCCAAGCCTGAACACACATTCTTCTCATCAGCCCTTGGATCATCCTACAAAATTGATCATATCTCAGGACACAAGTCTAACCTCAGAAAATTTAAAAGTATAGAAATTATTCCTTGTATCTTCTTGGGCCATCACAGAATAAAAGTTGAACTCAACAGCAACAGGAATCTTCATACTCAAAGTCATGGAAACTAAAAAACCTTATGCTGAATTATAGCTGGGTCAAAGATGAGATTAAGAAGGAAATTATATTGAAGACACAAATTATCAAAACCTGTGGAATACTGCAAAGGCGATCCTAAGAGGGAAATTGGAAGCCTTCGTCAAGAAAACAGAAAGAGAGGACGTCAACAATTTAATGGGTCATCATCTCAAGCAACTGGAAAAGGAAGATCATTCCAACCCCAAATCCAGCAGAGGAAAAGAAATAACCAAAATTAGAGCAGAATTAAATGAAATTGAAAATAAAAGAATCATTCAGAAGATCAATGAATCAAAAAGTTGGCTTTTTGAAAAGATAACAAAATTGATAAACCTTTGGCTAACCTAATCAGAGACAGAAAAGTAAAATCTCTAATATCATCCATCAGAAACAATAAAGGAGAAATAACAACAGACACCTCAAAAATTTAAAAAATCCTCAATGATTACTATAAAAATCTCTATTCTCAGAAATATGAAAATCTGGAGGAAATGGACCAATCCTTGGAAGCACACCACCTTCCTAGACTCAGCCAGAAAGAATTAGAAATTTTGACTAGACCTATATCAAGCATTGAAATAGCATCAACTATATGAAATCTACCAAAAAAAGAAAAGTCTAGGACCAGATGGCTTCACATCAGAATTCTACCAAATCTTTAAAGAAGAACTAGTACCTATATTACATAACCTTTTCCAAAACATAGAAAAAAAAGAAATATTTCCCAATACATTCTATGAAGCATATATCACCCTGATCCCCAAACCAGGAAAGGATCCAACAAAGAAAGAAAGCTATAGACTAATATCATTAATGAATATCAATGCATAAATATTCAATAAGACCCTAGCAAATGGTGGCACCTGTGGCTCAGGGAGCAGGGCACCAGCCCCATACGCCGAGGGTAGCAGGTTCAAGCCCAGCCCTGGCAAAACTGCAAAAAAAAAAAAAAAGATTCTAGCAAACAGAATTCAACAACACATCAAAAAAATTATACACCATGTTCAAGTTGGCTTTATTCCATGGTTGTAAGGTTGCTTCAACATATGTAAATCTATAAATGTAATACATAACATAAATAAAATAAAAACACAGACCATATGACTTTCTAAATTGATGCAGAAAAAGCTTTTAATAATATCCAGCATCCTTTCATGTCCAGAACACTTAAGAAAATAGACTTGGATGGGTAATTTCTTAAACTGATAGAGGCCACATACAGCAAACCCACAGCCAATATCATATTGAAGGGAGTAAAATTGAAAACATTTCCACTCAGATCTGGAACTAGGCAAGGATGTCCATTATCTCCACTGCTATTCAACATAGTAATGGAAGTCTTAGCCATTGCAATCAGGCAAGAGAAGGCAATCAAGGGTATCCAAATGAGGTCAGAGGAGATCAAACTCCACTCTTTGTGGATAATATGACCTCCTACCTGGAAAACCAGGGACTCAACTACAAAACTCTTAGAAGTGATCAGTACAGCAGCATCTCAGGTTACAAAAGTAATACTTACAAATCAGTAGCTTTTATATATGCCAACAATAGTCAAGCTGAAAATATAGTCAAGGACTCTATTCCTTTTATACTAATGCCAAAGAAGATGAAATATCTGGGAATTTACCTGACAAAGAATGTGAAAGATCTTATAAAGAGAATTACGAAACTCTGAGAAAAGAAATAGCTGAAGATGTTAACAAATGGAAAAACATGCCATGCTCATGGCTGGGAAGAATCAACATTGTTAAAATGTCCATAGTACCCAAAGCAATCTACAGATTTAATGCAATCCCTAGTAAAGCATCATTGTCATACTTTAAAGATTTTGAAAAAATACTACTTCGTTTTATATGGACTCATAAAAAACCTCAAATAGCCAATACATAAATAAAAACAAATCAGAAGGTATCACATTACCAGACTTCAGGCTATACTACAAATCAATAGTGATCAAAACAGCATGGTACTGGCACAAAAATAGAAAGGTAGATATAAGGAACAGAATAGAGAACCAAGAGATGAACCCAGCCACTTATCATCATTTGGTCTTTGATATGATTAGCCTATCAAAAGTATTCATTGGGGGAAAGATTTCTTATTTAACAAATGGTGCTAGGTAAACTGACTGGCAACCTATAGAAGACTGAAACTGGACCCTTACCTTTCACCACTAACAAAAATTAGGGCAGCGCCTGTGGCTTAGTGAGTAGGGCACCAGCCCCATATACCAAGGGTGGCAGGTTCAAACTGCAACAAAAAATAGCCAGGCATTGTGGCAGGCGCCTGTAGTCCCAGCTACTTGGGAGGCTGAGTCAAGAGAATCACCCAAGCCCAAGAGCTGGAGGTTGTGAGCTGCGAAAGTGAGATTCTGTTTCTAAAAAAAAAAAAAAGATTTACAACAAAAGTTGATTCTCACTGGATAAAAGATTTAAAATTAAGACATGAAACTATACAAATACTAGGAAACAGTGCAGGGAAACTGCTTGAAGAAACTGGCCTGGGAGAATATTTTATGCGGAGGATCCCCCCAGGCAATTGAAGCAACACCAAAAATATATTACTGGGATCTGATCAAACTAAAAAGCTTCTGCACACCCAAGGACACAGTAAGTAAAGCAAGCAGACAGCCCTCAGAATGGGAGAAGATATTTGCAGGTTATGTTTCTGACAAAGATCTGATAACTAGAATCCAAAGAGAACTCAAACTAATCAATAAGAAAAGAACAAATAACCTCATTTCTTTGTGGGCAACAAACTTGAACAGAAGCTTCCCTGAAGACAGGTGCATGGCCTACAAACACATGAAAAAATGTTCATCATCTTTAATCATCAGAGAAATGCAAATCAAAACCACTTGAAGATACTATCTAACTCCAGTAAGTTTAGCCCACAAAATCCCAAAACCACAGATGTTGGTGTGAATGTGGAGAGAAGGAACACTTTTGCACTGCTGGTGGGAATGCAAGCTAATATGTCCTTTTTGGAAAGAAGTTTGGAGAATATTCAAGGAACTAAAAGTAGACCTGCCATTCAATCCTGCAATTCCTCTACTAGGTATATACCCAGATGATCAAAAATCATTTTACAACAAAGACATGTGCACCAGAATGTTTATTGCAGCTCAATTCATAATTTCCAAGTCATGGAAGCAGGCCAAATACCCAACAACCTATGAATGGATTAACAAATTGTGGTATATGTTTAACATGGAATACTATTGCAACCATAAAAATTATGGAGAATTTACAGTTTTATGTTTACCTGGATGGAGCTGGAACATATTCTTCTTAGTAAAGTATCTCAATAATGGAAGAAAAAGTATCCAATGTACTCAATACTATTATGAAACCAACATATGATCACCTACACTTTCATACAATGATAAAACACAACTGTAGTCCAGAAAGGAGAGAAGAGGAGAAAGAGGGGATAGGAAAGAGGAGGTCAGGAGGAGGGAAGGTATTTAGTGGGACCTCACCTAATGTGCACAATGCAAGGGTACATGTCAAAACTACTAAGCATAGAGTATAAATGTCTTAACAAATAAGTAAGCAAGTTGAAGGTTATGTTAACCAGTGATGTAAGCATTCCAAATTATATATCAAATCAGCACATTGTACCCTACAAATGCATTAATGTACACAGTTATGATTTAATTAAAAAATGCATGTCTTACTGTGGAATAAAACAAAATGAAAGAAAATAAAGAAATCAGATAGATTTTATTTCCACCATTAGAACCTTAAATTAATCAAGTAATTATAACCTTAAAAGCTCAGTAACTTCAAATAGGACAAAGCATAGGATAAGATTTAGTGGAAGGAGACATTAGCACATAGAAGCAAATTTTCAGGGTCTGGGGGATGGGTCATGAGAACAAGAACACCAGCTGGTGCTTCAGTATACCTTCTCACTTAATCCTCACAACACAGGGAGGATGGACTATTTTATGACAAAATATTTGTATACTTGTAGTTATCATTTATTGAGCAGTTATTATGGATTATCTCATTTAGTCCACATGACTCTCATAGGTTTTAAGATAAGAAAGCTACAACTTAGAGCAGTCAAATCTGTCCCAGGTCAAACAAACTTTAAATGGTTTAGCCCAGCAGCACCCGTAGTTCAGTGGGTAGGGCGCTGGCCACATACACTGAAGCTGGTGTGTTCGAATCCAGCCTGGGCCAGCTAAAACAACAATGACGATTGCAACAACAACAAAAAATAGCCAGGCATTGTGGCCGGTGCCTATAGTCCCAGCTGCTTGGGAGACTAAGGCAAAAGAATCGCTTAAGCCCAAGAGTTTGAGGTTGCTGTGACACCACAGCATTCTACCCAGGGTGACAGCTTGAGACTCTGTCTCAAAAAAAGTAAAAATAAATAAATGGCATAGCCTGAATTTAAACACAAGTCTGTCTTCACTTTTTTTGTAGTTAGGAGAAGGGAAGAGAAGTTTATTGATTTTTGTCTTCGTTGTTAACCACTCGACTACATAGCCTCTTAGTGTTATCTGAGCCACAGGAAAGTTATGACTTACTGCTCAAGGTCACATAGCTAATAAATGGAAGACCTGGGATTTCAATCCAGGCCTATGTGCTCCTCAAACCTACACACTTTAGGCTCTATAGTTAATTAAATAGGTAAGAATTGCAGGAGGCTGGAGCACATCACCAGTGGGAAAGCCACAGAAAACACTTGAAACACTTCATAACTTTGCCTTTCAGAGAATCCACTCTGTAAGTTCTCAGGCCAAGCAAGAATCCACCTCTTGCCATTAATAAGCAGCCTATATCCTTAGAAACTAATAGAGCCAGAAGTCATTTAACGCTGAACTTTATTTGTTTTAACCATCTGATATACTGTTCACCCCGCTAGAGACAATGCTCATGATGGTAGACCTCTGCAGAGACATGCCAAAATAAACATTGTGGTCAGGCCTCAGGAGCAGCCTGGAAGGACAGGTTCTGTGGTTGCTGGTCAACTATCCAATCATGTCTTCTCTCTTCTCAGATAAGAATGGGTGTTGATTCTTCAAATGGCTATCAGAGTTGCACTCTGGAGACCAATAACTGACTTCAGTATCCAAAAATCTGTATTACATAAAAGTATCAGTTACCCAGTTGTTTATGAGAATCCAATTACCTTTACTGGCAAGGACCAAAATATGAAAGCACGGAATGGTGGGGGTCAGAGGTGGAAATTAACTTGGGAATTTCCAGTTAACATCAAGAAAGGACTGGCAAACTGATTTCACCGGAGAAAACAAAATATGACTAGGGTTGCCCCAGAAACATTTTCCTAGGAGCTATTTGTGCTGTACCTCATACCCACGGCTTTGGTGTGTTAATGCAGACCCCCACTTGGTCAGATCCCATGGGGCTGCTGCTTCCCAAAGCTTGTAAGGTGAAAGGAGTTCCTACCAGCAGGCAGCAACCCTCTTCCTTCTGCTTTCTATAAGGAGCCCCAAGGAAGGCTCAAGAGGAAATAGACCTGAGAGAAGCAGAGAAAACATCGTCCAGAGAACCCAGTCTTCTCTGCTATTCCAGTTCTGGCCACCTGGGGGCCCCTGGCTCCAGAAAATCAGGCACCAGGCCTGGCTTTTCTCCCAGGGACGGTTGTAACTAAGCAGGCCAGCCCATGGCCAGCAAGCCTGGGGGCAGCTCCATTTTACCAGCACCTGAGGGCGGCCGAGTGCACCACAGTCTCAGGTTTCAGGGGGGATGGCAGTTGCCTGTCTAAAGGGTTCTCTGTTCCTTGGAATTGTACAAAATGTCTCTTGTGGCTTTTCCTCCTCCCTCCTTTTTTCCTGTTGACTCTCTCCATCCGGCTCTATGAATCACCAGACTCCACAGGAAAGCAGCAGATGTTGACTTTACTTCTTTCTCTCAAGCCAACCTCGGCTCCCTCCTGTGGTGTGGGAGCAGGCAGGAAGGTGAACGGGTGGGAGAATGGAGGAAGATAATTCCAAATTGTGAGGGAGGACAAAGAGAGAATCTGAAAGAAATCAGAGATGTAGACAAAAAAAAAAAAAAAAAACCAACACCTAAATTCCTGGGGATGAGGAAAAATGGGCCCAAACAAAGATCACAAAGTTGGCTATGGAACCAGGATCCTGAGGAGGAGGGGACCACAGGATGGGAGTGTTGCTGGTTTTGATGCCAACCCTTCTTGTCTGAGGTAAAGCCTCATCTCTTGCCAGCAGCATCCTTGTGACTCAAAAGTTGTCAGGCTGCTGGTCTGGAGAGATAGTCCAGAGGCTTATTCTTGTCCCATATGAGCCCCCAAATCTCTGCTCATATGCAAGTCTCTTGAAGAAGCTGCCAGGGAGGCCTTTCTAGAGCCTTATTCTATATTCATTGCTCCAACTTCTGTTCTTGTTTTTCTTCCTCAGGGATTTTCTTACGGGCAAAGAAGCCAAGCTGTAGAGGAAGAAATAAGAATCATTGCCAAATGCCTTGAATGGGGACCTTGCCAATAGCCCTCAAACTTATCTGAGGTCTTTACTTTTGTTCTGCTTCCAAAAATGAGATTCACATTTATTATTTTATTTGGCTTACTTTAATTTCACCAACATCTGGATTATAGTGAAGAAGATACAGACATGACACACATAGCCTGCACAAATCCCATTCTCCCTACTATCATCCTTCAACTTGTGGGTACCATGCTCCACATTCCCAACTAAAGCAGGGCTTACCTTCCACAGGCAGAAGACCAGGAGAGCAAGCAGGAGGAGCCCTCCCAGGACACTGCCAATGAGGATCCAAAGGGAGATAAGGATAGGGTGAGTCTGAATCACCTCCAGGAGACTCTATATGAGGAAAAGAGGGTTTTTTGGTTTTTTGTTTGTTTGTTTTGTTTTGTTTTGTTTTGTTTTTTGCTATACCCTTTATCCCAGATAGCCTTGCCCAACATTCTAGCAAAGATGGCCCCCAAATAGAATAAATAAAGTCTTTCTACACAAAGGAAAGAAACTGAGCCAGGAATGGAGGCAGTAGGACTCTAACATCCTGATTTTCACTTCTGACTCACTGACTACGGCTTAATGGAGATGCCTTTATTCTGAAAGATCCCCCATCACCCATTCCCATCATCGTTATTTTCACAGCTTTCAAACGCAGTCTCCATCCCCACCTCACTCCAACGGGAGGCTTCAGTCAGCTGTAGAACACTGCCCTCCTCGGTTCCCAACTCAAAGGTGCTGACCACTGTCAGAGACTTGAACTTGGCCTGTTGAACAAGTGAAGAGGAAGAAATTTAAAGTGAGCCTTCATCAGGTAGTGAGGGTCTTTGGAACCCCAAGAACCAAGTTAAAGCTGAAAGGCACAACTTCCCAGGCAATTAAGACCAGAAGAAAATGTTGATGACCAATGGGAAATGAGACAAAAGATAATAGCTAGAAAGCTTCTTGTCCTTTATATATGTTGTTTGCTGTACCTGAAGTGCATTCTACTCCCCTTTCCTTAGCCTCTTCTCTTCCCTTAGGTTAAAGTTTAGATGTCATCCCCACTGGGAATTAGGGCATTGTTTCCTCCTAACCCCCACCAATCCTGGTGTTTACTTCTCTTTTACCACTGAACTATAAGATCCTCGAGGTTAAGGGCTGTGTCTTCTGAACCCTAGTGCCTAATGCCTAACACAGTACCAAGTATATGGTGGTTTCTCAATAAATCTCTGTTGAAAGAATGAATAAATGAATGAAAGAAAGATACCCAAGAAGGATAAAGAGAACCAGACTTGGAGAAAGGTGGTTTGTCAGATTTATCTTTCCAAAAACAAATGCCTACATTCCAGGGATCTTGTGTTATTGAAAGTAGATGATACCTGGGGAAGCACAGTATCAACCCCTAGTCCTAATTAGCCCTTGTAATTTTTTGTTTGTTTGTTTTAAGACAGTCTCACTCTGTCATCCTGGATAGAGTGCCATGGAGTCATCATAGCTCTCAGCAACCTTAGTCTCTTGGGCTCAAGCTGTGCTCTTGTCTCAGCCTCCCAAGTAACTGGGACTACAGGTACCTTCACAACTCCTGGCTAGTTTTTCTATTTTTTAATAAAGACATGGGTTTTTCTCTTGCTCAGGCTGGTTTCAACCTCCTGAACTCAAGTAATTCACCCAGCTCAGCTTCCCAGAGTGCTAGGATTACAGGCATGAGCTGCCACTTCCCCCCTACCCTTATGATTAAGATGTAATTTCTCTGCTCAGGAACTCACACTGATCCTGGCTCCCTGTCTATTAAGTTCAATTTTATTTCCCTAGCTTCAGAGATCTTTCATAATCTAGATCCCTCCCAACATACTCTTACTTCCCATTACTTTCTAATACAAATCCTGCATATAATATCAATTATTCATTTAACCAAAATGCACTAAGCACTTACAATGACTTAGGCATGGGGCTAAATGTTGGGGATATTCCCCTTGGTACTAACTTAATATATGGCCTTTTATAGACCAGTCAATGGATTATTAGCTGATTAAACTGAGGAATCCTGTAAATGATGATTAGTCATTGATATAGCACCAAGGAATGATAAATGGAAGAAAATACAAGGACAATAACTAGATTTTATTGAGTATTGACCATATATTAGCTCATTATTCATTTATTCTTTCCAACAACCCCATAAAATAGGTATTATTGTCCTCATTTATTTACTTATTTTTCTTTAAGACAGGGTCTTACTTTGTTGATCTCAGTAGAGTGCTGTAGTATCATAGCTCACAGCAATCTCAAACTCTTGGACTCAAGCAATCCTTGTACCTCAGCCTCCCAAGTTAGCTGGGACTACAAGCATCCACCACCACACCAGCTATGTTTTAGAGATGGTGTCTCACTCTTGCTTAGGCTGGTCTTGAACTCCTAAGCTCAAGTGATCCACCCACTTCAGCAGATCTTCCACCACCCAGAATATATCGCCATTATTTTAGAGATCAGGAAAAAGAAGCTTAGAGTGATGAAGTAACTTGCTCACCATTAAAGATAATAAGACACAAAAGCAAAACTTGAATATGGCTCTGTCTACCTGCAAATCCTATGCTACAATCCCAGATAGGAACTGAAGGGGAGGATAGTAGAAAAAGAAAGATTTACCTTTCGGAAAAATTCATTGTGAACTAGCCGCAGTAGTCCAACAGAAGCCTCAGTCCCCTTGGCCAGCTGCCCAAGGTGGCAGGTCACCACCTGACACCGAGTATTGCTT
Organism: Otolemur garnettii; assembly: GCF_000181295.1. NCBI lineage: Eukaryota > Metazoa > Chordata > Mammalia > Primates > Galagidae > Otolemur > Otolemur garnettii. Next base: position 175,743 of record NW_003852468.1, on the reverse strand, counting down.
CCATTCTACCAGAAGAGATAGACAGATCAGGAACCTGGGATGGTAGGATCCCCCTCTTACTCCCTCCAGCTCCCACTGTCCTATCCCAGGGTACCCAACTCTACTTGCATTCCCATTCCAGACACCCCCTATTACTTGTACCAGTCTGTTTGTGTGCTGAAGCTCCTCTGGATGTACAGGGGGCCTGAAGGGATCGGTCAGATTCTGCACCGTGCAGCTTGCCTAGAGGAAGGACCAACTTGAAAAACCCTCCTAATGGAGTGAGCCAGCCACTCCAGGTTGAGCAGGGACATACTGCCCACACTTGTAGTTCTTCCTTTTATTATCTTTCTTTTTCTTTTTCTTTCTTTCTTTCTTTTTTTTTTTTTTTTTTTTTTTTT